>NC_056733.1:1514636805-1514734305 GCF_019279795.1 Protopterus annectens
ATAATACATGTAAAACTGAACCAATTGGTCTGGTTGCTATTCAAGGCATCTACCTGGAAAAGGCTATGACAAATCTACAAGCTCTTGCATCATCTGGGACAAGTGTGTGGCTAAATAAACAGACTGTGGCCTGCTTCTCATCTTGGAATGATGCTAATGTTTTGTTTCTGGTAAGAGGAAAAGAAAAGGAGCATTGCATTCCAGCAGAGTGTGGCCGTGGTGAGACCAGCAGTAGTAGCCAGGCAGTAGCCATTCATGTGATTCCCCTCTTTTCAGCATTCTTCACAAGGTAATTCTTTGTTTTCAGTAAGCACTGCTTTATTTGCTTCTAACTTCAGATTAACTGCCTAAATACTCCATCCATAACTTTTCAGGGTGTACTTATCAGTTTCAGCTCCAGTGTTTGGCATTGCTCTGTCTAGATTCAGACACCTTGAGTGACATTTCTCCTGGGAAAGCATGATGAAATTTACTCCAATACCAAACTGCACACAGGACAACTTGCCTACAGTGGCAAGCACTGTCCCAAAGTTGCAAAACAGATACTCGTGACATTGATTGACATTCTCAATACAACTCTTTAATCAATAAAAAAGGGTCTGTTTCCATGTATATGAACTTTCCCACTGTGACTGTTACCACCCTGGTAGATAAGGGCATCCTGAGGTAATGTAGAAATCACCTCATGTTGATATAGTATGTGAGAGATATATTTATACAATGTCCTTGGAGGCAAAGCTCTTACAGGACAGCAATCCTAATGTCATTGATGTAGTCAGTAGTACACACACTGCACCCATCACACACATTTCAAAGCAGACATATGCTAAGGGACTGAAATGTAACCTTCATAAATCACAAAGACTTCATAGACAAAGTGCAGATAACAAATACCCTCAGCAGCCCCAAATGCACTCTGTAAAAACAACACACACAAACATATGAACACATAGAAGTACATCTCATGGAGGCTCAACCTATAAGCCCATAAGGCAAGCAAACACAAAATCCAACGTTCTAGTTATTGCAGACTCCATTGTGAAACACACTGATGTCCCTCTCACCAAGCTGAGTAACGAGAAAGACTTGGGCAGTTGCTTATCAGGGGACAGGATCCGCCACATGCTGCATACACTCGTGTCATTGGACCCCAAGTAACACAAACTCAAAATGTCAGAGATGCAACTATATCAGCAGCCTGGAATACAGGCTGTCTTGCACACCAGTCAGTACATATAACAATAAACAGTTTGTCACCCTGCACACCTCACCTCCCACTTCACCCAAACCCACATCAGACATATGCAGAGGTGCCCACCAGAAACATACATAAACACCAGAGACCTCCGAAACACAAACATAAGCAAACTACACATAATATGCCCACTGCAAAACACAACACACATAATTGTTCTTGCACCAGTGTCTCACCTGTCAAGCCCTTAAGGTAAAACACTAACAGAAACATATTAGTCATAGGTAATTCCATTGTGAGACACACAGATGCCCCTCTCACCTGACTGGATAAGGAGAAGGTCACTCTCAGCTGTCTTTCAGGTACCAGGATCTGCCATATCACACATGCACTCACATATCCCAAAACAGGTACTGTTGTGACTCTGTCATAGTCCATGTTGGTGTGAATGACTTGAGATGTACCTCTCTGGACTATATGAAGAGAGATGTGACTGAAGTCTCAGACTATGTGTCTCAGGCAAGTATGTCCCTAGCCTTAAACAGCATTTTACCTTCACTTAGGATGCTGCCTCAATACAAACAGAAAATAATTGACCTCAATAGCCTTAACCTGGTATGTGACATTAATAGAACCTGCTGGAGGGATGAATTTGTCTCCCAGAGGTTACCACACTTTTGGAACAAACCCCCACTTCATGTCCAGCAAAGCACCTCATTAGACCTCTTCAGACACAATCTGGACATTTGCATGAGTAACCGTAAATTCACCCCAGGCGGTTCCACCTATGTCCCTCTTGGACAGAGGTGATAGGTGCTGATCAAAGAAATAAGGGTAAAACTTGGTTATACTTGTAAGGGCCCTAGAGTCATTAGCCTAGTAACCTCCTATGATCCTTTGTTCATATGATCAATAATTACCCTAGTTTCTGATGTCATTCATTCTAAGGGGATACAGTACCTGTCAGCCTGGGATGACATGATCGACAGACCTCAATGCTTTGCCAGATATGGTCTTCATCTGTCACCCCTAGAATTTCAGCTACTAGCCAAGGCTCTTGTCATGCCCATAGTGCCTTTTTTAGGTGGTGTCTAAAGGGCAAAATTCCAGACGTGAACATACCATATAAAAACAACATCAGGGTTATGCTGCTAAATGCTAGTTGTCTTAACATGAATCTGCACTCACTGGAAGCAGTTCTCACCATGAAAGATAAAACAGGAAACTCCTAGGCATACCACCACAGTTGTAGTTTCTCGAGTAGTGAAAAGCTGTTAAAAACTTTAACACTTAAATTAAAAAAAAAAAAAAAAAATTTTTTTTTCATCGTTTGATACACCATAGTAGCCTTCATCGATTGTTGTCGGATGCACATCTGATGAAGCAGTGACGCTAAAGTGCTTATCGCTGAAGCTACTACTTATTTTTTTTTTTTTTTTATTTCTTCTATTAAAGTTTTTTACAGTATTTTAACAGGTTTTCACTACTCCACTGATTATGACTGTGGTGGTGTGCCTAGGACTTTGCTGTTTTGTCTTTAAGTTACTTTGGGACACCTTTGGCAGCTTAGAGTGTAGTTATTTTTTTGTTCACTTTGAAAGATGAACACACCTTTGCAGTCATGTTGACCGGGTTCACGGCTATGGAGAACACCCAGGCCATATCGGGCTACACCTCCTTCCCAAATGTTCAGACTACAAACTGAAGGTGTGTAAACTAAAGGAGGTGGTATATTGTTATTCATTACAGATAAATATACCTCAAGGTTGGTTAAACAGTAGGATTCCCTGGAGATACTTCAGGTGCAGTTAACTGTTGGTAGAACATCTACTCAAGTCATTGCCAGCTACAGGGCCCCATCTGTGAATCAGGACACCTACTCTGCCTATTTGGATTTACTTGAGTCAATCAAGATACATCCGAACACCCTGGCTTTGGATGACTTTAACTAACCATAAATTGACCGGGTAAATTACTAATCCTGTAATACACTTTCGCAAAGGTTCCTCGACTTCGTTAACTCCAATGCACTGGACCTGCTGGTTGACATGCCCACAAGGGGTTCCAACATTCTGCACCTGGTGCTTGCCAATATGGGGCTACTCTACCACCCCCACTGTGAGGTCTTCCCTAATGATATCTGACCTCAAATCAGTCTCGTTTGAAGTAACTATCACACCCCAACAGCAAGGAAAGGAAACTAAAACACTTCTCCAAAGCACATTATTACCTCTTTTGAGATGGTATAACTAGCTGTACTGCAACTCCCCCCCGCAGATGGAGCTGGCAACTATACCAATTTCTGCACCATTCCTTTATATGAACACCTCTTTACCTGCATTGGCTTGGCTGTACCTGCTTGGACCAAAACAAGCTCCACAAGGAAGAGAAAACCTGCCTCGTGGACAACTGTCATTAATGGGCTTTACAATAAGAGGAAGAAATCGGTGTATTAGAGTAAGAGGGAGTGACCCCTAAACTAGAAACACTCCTTCCTCAGCTTAAACAAGTCAATAAGACTTCTTGCGATGTCTTCAAAGGCAAACTATGAATCCAGATTAGATTCCTCAGCTAAGGACAACCATAAGGTGTTCTTTAGTTACATCCATTACTTAAAAGGACAGGCCCAGATCTGTGTTGAACTGGTAGTTAATGATACCACATATGCTGAGTCTGTGGACATAGCTTACCTTTTAGCTAATGGGTTCTGTGAAAACTTCACTCCCCTAGCCACGCCACATGCCTTCCATGAGATCTCTACCACCTGTCTCCTACCTTGTATGTCTAAAGAGCAAGTCATAAATGTCCTGTCTAAGGCCAAAAACACAGCATATATGGGACCTGATAAAATCTCAGGCTGTGTCCTACATGGGCACCAACAAGAATCAGCAGCACCACTGGGTACTCTTTTCAGTTGTAGTCTAAACACTGGCTTCATCCCAGATGAATGGAAAATGGCCACCATTATTCACTTGCACAAAGGTGGTGCTTCCACTGACCATGGAGACTATAGACCTATTAGCTTGACTGGCCTCATCTGCAAGGCCATGGAGCAAATCATCATGCACCTTATCAACAAAGATATAGATAAGCTTGAAACACTTGCCCCTATTCAGGTTGGCTTTGTCAAAGGGAGATAATGCCTGTGAAATATTGTGGACTTCTTCGAAACAGTCACCAAGGCCCTGAACGAGGGGAAATATGTGCATACAGCCTACCTAGACTTAGCCAAGGCATTTGACACTATTCCCCACTCAGGCATCATTCACAAACTCACCCAGCTAGGTATCTACCCTTATATCATTAGATGGGTCACTAATGGCTCACTAATGGAATCCATATAGTCAGAATAGAGGAATCCTCCTTCAACAACAGACCTGTAACCAGTGGTGTTCCACAGTGATTTGTCCTGGCACCTCTACTGTTTGGAACCTAGTTCTCCAAAGTACAAGCTAAAACTAGAGATCTGTGGCTGACAAAGTTTGCTGATGACTGCAAACTGGGAGTGGTCATAGAATCTCCTAACTATATCAACATCCTACAAGAGGGTCTTACACACACAAATGATTGATGGCAAAGTTATGGCCTTTAATCTCAATACATAAAACCTGGCACACAGGTTGACAGTAACCTTACTTTTGATCATCATGTCTCCACAGTGGTAAGAAGGGCATTCTATAGTGCTTATCCCATAGGTAAGACCATTGCATCCAGAAAATGAAAGAAATTATAACCTCTATGTACTCTTCCCTCCTCAGGCCAATAATGGAATACAATGGCCACCCATTTTAAATTAATTTTGCTATGCCCTTTTTCGAGGTTAGTATACTGTGCCTCTGTCTAAGAGTGACACAGAAGTGATACCCGGGGTAAACCTACGATCCCCCATCCACTCATCAAGATTCGTCTTGAAGAGAGTCAATGAGGGAGTCTGCCTAACCTGGACTGGGATTTTATTCCAGAGTGAAGGGAGCCTCTGGATTATAAATCTGTCCCTCCAACATGTCCTATTTATTTCAGTGCGGAGGTTCAAGTCTCTCGAGCGTGTAGCTCAATGGGTTTGGATTTTCTGAGATGCAGCATGTCCATTAATTCCAGGTTGGACATGGCTTTATACGTCAGGTGCAGATCGCCTCTGAGCAGGTGGTATGCCACTGAGTAGAGCTGGAGTTTCTTTAACCGGGCAGCATATGGCATCTGTTTGAGCACTTTGATCCTCTTGGTGAGGTACTTTTGTGGTCTTTCCAGTTGCTGCAGGTGTCTGGTAAGGTACATCCCAAAAGGGGCATTATACTCAATTATGGGCCTGATGAGGGATGAGAAAAGAGGCATGATGACCTCCCCTGATCTAGATGTGAATCCCTTCATGATTAGGTGGGCTATATAAAATGTTTTTCTAACCACGTTGGCCAAGTGGTTGTCAAATGAGAGATTGCTATCAACTTGGGACCCCAGGTCCCTAATTACTTCTTCCGTACTTAATGGATTACCACTTATGTGGTAATTTGTAGGCACTTTGCTTTTGCCAAAGAGGATGACTATACACCTTTTGGCGTTTAGCTTGAGGCCATGGCTCTGGCACCAGTTGTCTGTTTCTATGAGGCCCTTTTGGAGGATGCTTGTGTCGGCTGGAGAGTAGATTACGGCTCCCAGATTGCAGTCATCTGCGAACTTGGTCAGCCACAGTCCTTCCGTGTTGACCTGTACCTCTGAGAAATATATACCAAACAAGAGAGGTCCCAGGACTGAGCTTTGTGGGATGCCACTTGTAGCTGGTTTGGAGTCTGACATGGCTCCAGCAATTCTAACCATGTGGGTTCTGTCCTTGAGCCAGTTTGCAACCCATCTAGTGACATAGGGGTTTATATTTAAGCTGGTGAGCTTATCTATAATGCCCGAGTTGGGTATTGTATCGAAGGCTTTTGCGAGGTCCAGGTAGGCTGTGTGGACCACCTTCCCCTCGTCAATGGCCTTGGTGAGTGTTTCAAAGAAATTGACCAGGTTTAAGAGGCAGGATCTGCCCTTAACAAAGCTGAACTGGGTATGATCCAGTGTCTGTAGGTCCCCGATATCTTTATTTATAAGGTCCATGATGATCCTTTCCATAGCTTTGCAGACCAAGCTAGTCAGGCTTATGGGGCGATAGTTTCCAGGATCCGTTGAGGCACCACCTTTGTGGAGAGGGACCACCGTTGCTGTACGCCACTCTTTGGGTACATATCCTGTAGTAATGCTGAGATTGAACAGTAGTTTTATGTTTGGGTTTAGCTCTTCTTGGAGTTCATGTAGGATGCAGCCCGGGACACCGTCTGGTCCCATTGAAGCTGTGTTTTTTTGCTTTGGAGAGGGCGGCTCTTACCTGAGCATTCTGAGATGTCAGGGTGGCAGCACTCTGCTGGGATAGATATTTGCCCTTTTGGTGGGGGGGGGGAATTTGTGCTGAACCTGTCAGCTAGGATGTTGGCAATGTCTGTGGGTTTGGTGTATTTTTTGTCATTTTGGATTAATTCTGAGCATATCTGGGAATTCCCACCCAGGTTTCTAACATAACTAAAGAAAGCCTTGTGATTATCCTTAGTGTCCTGTGCAATTTTTCTCTCAAAGCTGGCCTTAGATGATTTTATGAGTGCCCGTAGTTTTTTGCTAATACTGATCAGAGATGCCTTCCCTTTTTGGGATTTTGCTCTATCATGTAGTAGCTTCTTCCTTCTATTGTATAGTTTGTTTATAGCTGGGGTCCACCAGACAGGACGTCTGCCTTTGGAGGATTGGGTCTTGGTTTTATTTGGGATTGCATGATCCATGCATTCCTGAAGGTGTTCATAGAATGCGTTTATAAAGGATTCTGCGGTCCTGGCCATATTTTCCACAGGCCCGGGGGCTTTGAAGGATTCCACCTCGGTTTTGAGGAGTGTGAAATTTGCTTTAGAGAAGTTTTTCACTGTGGTTTTCTGGGCAGAGGGTGGGGTCAGGATGTGAATATCCAGTGAGATTAGTTTATGGTCTGATCTTACCAGTGAGGGATACACTTCTGGTCTGGAGCATAGAGTCCCCATGTTGGTGATGATCAGGTCCAGTATGGTTTCCCCTCATGTGGGAGTGGTAACAAGTTGTTCCATAGCATTTGAGTTTATAAATTCTAGGAACCTTTGGGCTAGGGTGTTGGAGCTAAAGTAATGCTCCCAGTCTATGTTTGGGTAGTTGAAGTCGCCCAATATAATGGTGTTTGGAGAGACCTTCATATTTTCCAGTGTTCTCAGGAATGCCGAGTGGAGTTCCTGGGTTTGGGAGGGTGGTTCAGAAAATATCTGTCCATTTGGCAATCATGCAGACAGTACATCAATCCAGCCAGCAGGCCTGGAATAACACTTTAGTGACTACATTGAAGTATATCTACATCTCTGACAAAACAGTTTTGTGCTTACCAGCAACAAGAGCACAGCCTTATCCTATTCCTAACAGTCCTGTAAAAATATGAGGGAGAGGTAATGGCAACAGCCTCATTTGATACAGTATAACAGGGATAATATGTCCAAATATTTCACATTTGCAGTAGCTGTTATGTTAACAGGTATGTGGTTCACAATCTCTACATGAGCTTAAAACTGCAGCTAACCCCCCCCCCCATAAAACACCTGACACCTATGTAAAACTATGTGCACTTGACAAGCTGAATGCAATGGTATTACAATGCTGATCTAACTAAGCATACCTGGGTGCTCCTTTTGAGAGGAATTGGGGGCACCCATGTCTACAACATATTGGCTGATGGATGCCTGGGAGCTGTCCTGTGTTGCAAGGTTTGCCAGGAATTCTTCTGTGGCTGAGAGAGATTGTTTGGCTGTAGGCCCACCACCAGTGACCTGATGATCCCTGGCCACATCAGCTGTACATCTGCATGATGAATTTATTATATCCATGGCATGGCGTCACACCTGCTCATATGTATGATTCTGGTGACCCACTGCATTGATGCTATGCACCAGTTCATACCACAGTGTTACATGCTCTGGCCTATTTGCCCACCCTCTTGGCAGAAAGACCTAGTAATGTTAGCACAAAGTCTCAATTATATGGTTATTTGCCGGCTCAGTAAATGGTGCCCTGTGATGTGCATCCTTGATATTTCCTGAAATACAAATAAATGAAAACACATGTCAGGATCACATATGTGGGAGTACAGTATGTAGAGATACAGCAATAAAGGAAGGCTATCAGTATTCACCACTTGATTACACATCTCATATCAACAGTGTGCCAAACATACAAAGGGTGTGGATGCAACTGGGATAGTATCAATAGTGGCCTATTCCTGTTTCTGCCATGACATATACGTATGATCACATACCCAACACAGGAGTCCACTGTAGTGTGCTCCAGAGTGGAAAATCCCCCCCATATAATATGTATAAACAAAAGTACCAACAAAACTGTAGTGTACTATTAGAACTGCCATCAAAAGAATTAGCCAGGGACCTGTATACCTAGTTATCTCACAGGATTATACCCTTGGTGTACTCTACATCCTCTGTACATGTAACAGGGCTGGGGATCAATGCCATGTCATCAGTACAGTTCTAACTAAGGCTTACTGATGAAATCCCCATTATCCCTAAGTATATTCAAACACATGCATCATGCTGGAAAGAAAATGGTTACACACCTGATGGAGTACAATACTCCTCTTTTGAAAGATTCTGCTATATAAGTAATGTGTCAATGAGTTAGCCATTTGAACTAACTCTCATACACACTAGTTCCCTAGCTAGAAGTTTGTCTTTTTAAGATGGTTCTCATTAGCAGGTGATTGCCTCTGAAGCAATCTGTGGTTCAGAAATGCTACATGCAGCTTACACAGCTGACTTTCAGTATAATCAGTCAATTCCATGCAACGACTCAACAAGATATAAGGCCACAATGTAGATTCCATCCCCTTTTGCATATGTTGTGGTAGAAATTACTGGGTTACAGATACAGAGAGAGAATGTAGCAGGTACTTTTTACATAAAGATGTGTGGGCTACAGTCTGAAGCTGCTGCTGCAGACAATAGGCATACACAGAGAGGCTGAAGACTGTTCAGGATGACAACACTTAAGAGTAACTGTGAGACCTGTGGCAGCCTTGATGAATAGCCAGAGCCAGGCTGAGGGAACTCATCCCACTGGAAATTAAGGTCTTGTTTAAGGTAAGTATGTTAGCCCAAGGTATCATTAAAAAGATTAAAAGGCAACATGCTTGGTGTGTCCTAGAACAATGTAGGGGGTACATCAGCCATTATGTCAGCCAGTTGAACAACTTCCAAATCACATGTTATGTCATGGTAATCATCTGGAACATGTGTGCTAGCAACTTTTGCTTGTAGCACAGCCTTCATATTTGCATGTTACGTGTGCAGATGTGGTTGTCTGTAATATCAGTAGCAAATCATTGTGGGCTGCAGTCTAATATTACCGGTCCACATTTTAATTACATCAAAATCCTCTGAGAATTCATGCTAATGTATAACCTGACAATCGGGCTGCAGTCTGATATTACAGGGCCACCTTTGAATTACATCAAAATCCTCTGAGAATATATGCTAATGCATAGCCTGACATTCTATGCACTTTGTATGGTTGTAATGGGAACAGCTGAAATGTGGTCCTATCTGTAAACCTTTGACTTCCATTATTTAGAAGCAGACAGTCTATCTGTACTGCTTTGTGTGGATACATAGGTGATGAGATAGTCCGAATTTATAATGGTGATGTACACATACATGTATTTTGAATGCTAGACACAGCTGTATTTGAACCCAGGGCCATGTGGACCAAAAGTTAATGTTTTCAAAGGATTTAATAGATTGAGCTACAAAGTCACTGTTATAGCAGCTGTATTTTTATATGTTGCAGATATAATTGCACACTTACCTGGTGTTACATGCATCACTTACATAAATTAGTATGTGTGTGGCGTTATATTGATGTATTTCTCTCAGAGTCCCAGTTAAATTCATATTTTACAATTAATCTTTTAGCAGATTTGCTCCATGATGCAGAGTGATGTGCAACATCATGTAAACACTCAATGACAAGAAAATGACAAATACTGCACAATAATTCTTTAAAGAAAAGAAAATTGGGGAGACAGGACAGTGGTGAAATGGGGTGCAAGCAGGGGTAAAAGCACAGTGAAAAGCAGGTAGGAATGTGTAGGAAGAATGTAGGAAAGAACCATAGCTATCCATTTCTTGAACAGCAACAACTGTACAATTGCAAGGATTTTAACTGGATTTACACTGTCACCCCCAGAGAGAAGGGTGATGACAGCATAGGCGCATTGTCAAGCCAATTGGACCTAATTAAGTGTATCCAGAGGACACATGTGCAAAATGGAAAGCTATGTATGGTATGAACATTTTTTGGTGGGAGAGGTGCCCTTTTTTGGGGGGGACATAGTTATGTATGGGTAAGGTAAGTTGGGAAGGTGAGGAAGCATTTGCAGACAGACAAGGCATAATAGACAGCAGACAGGGTTGGTGAGGGACACAAGGGCGGGTGAACACCTTGGTTAGGGAGGGTGTTGTGGGATCCCAGTCCCATGGTCATCAGACACAGTAGCAGTGTGACTCACATTCTCACCCATGGGACTGTAAGCACTGCACCTTCACTGCTCCTGTGAAGGCAGTGGTCAATGCCAGTGCCTGGGAAGAGAATGCCCCACTAGGATGGACAGCATGCTCTCCATCCTGCATTGGCATGAACCAACAGTTTGACGCACAACCCTAAGTACCATACCTGGCAGTTGCTCTTGGATGACAAATGCATCCCCTCCACCTTCACTCGCAGCGGGTGGCACACCCCCAGCCTGTGGGATGGAACTACCTGATGGAGCAGGTAGTGCAGGAGCAGCACAGGGGGTGCCATATGGCTGCAGACTAGATGATGTGCTGGGCATCAGTGCCACGGCTGGGTGAACCAAAGTAGGTGGATCACCGGGAACTGGCCTACCTTGTCATGCTGTGGTGAATAAAATATAAACATAAAGGAAAAATAAAGATAACCCAAACAAATATAAATAATAACATATGAAAAAACAATAACGAGTAATGGAAACAAATTGAAAATAATACAACAAGGAACACAACAATAAAAATGTAAATGAAAGTTTTTTTAACAGTAAAATAATATTAAATTGGTCTCCACGCTGAATGGCTAACTGAAGGCAGCAATTTTTGGAGCTCCATAAACTAGTATTAAATTCAGGAAATTATATTATTTATTTCTAACATAATTACTACAAATATTTAGTTAATAGTCTAAAGTAACTAAATACAAGTTTTGGTGGATTTTTACAAGAAATTCCCTGTCAAATTACTCAGGAGTCTTTACATAGCAACTGGAGAGATGAGTAACCTGAAGAATTCTTATTGTGACCTGACACTAAAAAAGGAACTACAACTGGTGACTACCACATTACAAGAATTATCAACAAAATTTGATGATTTTAAGATTAATCTACAGAATCTAAGAGAGAACTCTCAGAAACAAACAGAAGTGTTCAAAGAAATACTTCAGCAACATTAGTCAAAGATAACAGCCATTGAAACTTCCTTGACAGACATTGATGGAAGGCTTAAGGAAGCGGAAACACAAACAAAGTTTCTCCCAAAGCAAAACACCTGGCTCTCCAACAAAGTGCATGACCTAGAAAATAGGGATAGAAGGTCAAACATCAGGATTTTCGGTTTTCCTGAGAAAACAGAAGGAGGGGACATTATATCTTTCTTAAACTCATGGATTCCAGAGGTTCTAAATCTTAAAGAAGGCTTTTCCTTTGGCATAGAAAGAGCACATCATGCTTTGGGAAATAAAACTTCAGCATCAACCTCATCATCATCCTCTGTGCCACCAAGACTAATTATAATAAAATGTGTATCTTTCATAGACAAAAAACGGTGTTAAAAACAGCATGGAGGAAAAGTCCTATAAAAAACAATCAGAATCTAATAAGATTTGATAATGACTGCTCCACTAAAGTGCTGGAACAGAGAAAAAAGGTATGGCCACTAATAAAAACTCTAAAACAGAATAATATTAAAGCTCAAATAGCCATCCCTGCAAAAATAAAGATACTGCACCTAAGTGAGATGAGAATCTCCAACACTCTGGAAGAAGCCCTACAGTTCATCAAAGACAATAACATCATAACCATCTCAGAAGATATGGAATGGGCATCCCCGTCCTTGAAGAGAACCACTAATAAAAATGGTTGGACTGATGTCAAAAAGAAGAAGCAGAAAACTGAATCTAAAGTACCTACATCTGTAAAATCTCTCAAAGTATCAACTGCAACTTAATTACTAAAAACATTTTAAGTGGATTTAATATGTTTCAAAACTTCTAATCCTATTCATATATATATATATATATATATATATATATATATATATATATATATATATATATATATATATATATATATATATATTTATATATATATCACTTATATACAGGAAAAGGTTTGTTTCCTATATCTCTTCACACAAAATTTACTAATTTAGATATACATTAGTTAAAGCCATCTATTTCAAATATTTCCTTCCCTTTACCGTTTGCCTCATGTCAATTTTATGTTTCTTTATATTTATTTATTTACTTTTTTCTCCTTTCTTTCCTGCTTCTAAATATATGTTAGAAATTAGGCTTTTCTTAGAGTTGCTCATACAATCCAGTAATACTACATTTAAAGAATTCTGTTTCATAACCCTGTAATAATCAAATTGTTGATCTCATGCTTATTTATTTACTTAATTATTTTTTTTTATTATTAAACAGCTTATAGATATTTCCTTTGGTTCATCTGAACCCTAGTCACTAAAGGAAATTTCCCTTGAATGTGTTAGAATTGTATATTGGCATTGCAATAGGTTTTTAGACTATATTTCTGATGAGTATCTGGTAGCGAATTATTTCCACTCTAAATTAAAGAACGCACCCAAGAAGTGCCAGTTATTATTCCGGTAACGTGGGGTGGATCCGATTGTGGCTGGTGTAAATGTAGTATTCTGAATAAGAATTCACTTTAAAATCCTAGCCATATAGCCATGAATCACTGCTTAGAACGTAGCCTTGATGTTTGTTTTGGCTACCATCAGGAGCTGTCTGATCGCATCTGATTGAATGGGCTTCTACGTGGCATTTAGGAGGATGAAATGTATTACATGCTGTAATTGGGTTTGGCTGGAGGAGATGATAGATAGGTGAGTCCAGTGTGTGATAGATGCGTAGTTTAAGTAGTTCTGATACTACGAGGATCGCCGATCACTTTGATTGAGAGAGAGTTGCATGAATGATGGGATCCTAGCACTCTGATGAGGAGACATGAATGGCATTGGCCAAATGGAGATGGTAATACTTTGATATTATGTTTTGAAATGTGTCACGGATTGCTTGTTTGAACTGCAGGTTTGCTTGTTCATGAATTGAAGAAGGCATCTGGATCTGTTAAATGATGTATATGTAGCCTAGTACAACGGCTCTATGGTAATTAATGGCTTAGCACACTGTGAATAGGAAGTAAAACAAAGGGAATAAGCTGTATAATGACATGTTTAGTCACAGTAAAGTGTCTGAGCAGGGAAATGGGAGCTCGTGAAGTTAAAATGAAGCTTTCAAAGTCTCTAGGTCTCACCAGCTATATATTCAGTTATTACCTATCTTATAGCTGTTGAATATGTTTAATGCTACTATAGCAATGAATAGGAGAGGATGTGATTGGCTATTGGATTACTCATAGCTTAAAGAAGCATGAACATATTTATTCATGGAAACAGATTTGAAATGCTTTATTTAGTTATATCTATTACATGAGAATATAAAGCTAAAACAGGTTGATGTCTGAAACATCTTTAACAAATTATAACATTAACATAATCTAAGCAGCTAGTATACTATAAGCACCTGATAGTCATATATACTGAACTGTTA
The DNA here is from genome assembly GCF_019279795.1 of Protopterus annectens. Lineage (NCBI taxonomy): Eukaryota > Metazoa > Chordata > Ceratodontiformes > Protopteridae > Protopterus > Protopterus annectens. The sequence goes on from NC_056733.1 coordinate 1,514,650,970, forward strand.
TGCTATACATCTTTTTGTAAATATAACTGCATACATTTCCTCTGAAAACCTTTCTTTAACATAACTATAAATGCCTGCTAAAGCATAACAAGAGTAATACAAAAAAAAACAAGAACCTATACCCTCTGGATAAATGCCAAAGCACCAACAAATGCAAAAAAGCAATACAGCAAAAATGTTCTAGTGCTGTGGCTGAATGATGACACAGTTGTAGAATAACGTCTTTATTGAAAAAGAGATGTGAGCGCTTTCACAGTGTATCCCACTGCTTCTTCAGACATAATGACAAACACACTGCTTAATCTACTATATATCCTTGAGCAATCAATTTATCAATTAAACAATTTAAAATTTTAAAGTGATAGTAAAACATATAAATATATATAAATATATATACATAAAATCCATCCTTAAATATATAAAATATGAAGAATATTGGAGACTGTAAAGTGGTGACTGGAGAAAGTGTAGTTAGGCAGCATAGAATGGTGGTTTGTAGGATGATGTTGGTGATCAAGAAGAGGGGGAGGAGTGTGAGGGCAGCACCAAGGACCAAATGGTGGAAATTGAAAAAGGGTAATTGTGAGGTGGAGTTCAGGGATGAGTTAAGACAGGCACTGGGTGGCAGTGAAGAGTTACCAAATAGCTGGGTAACTACAGCAAAGCTAGTAAGGGAGACAGCTAGAAAGGTGCTTGGCATTACATCGGGACAGAGGAAGGACGACAAGGAGACATGGTGGTGGAATGAGGAAGCACAGAAGAGTATACAGGCAAATAGGTTGGCAAAAAAGAAGTGGGATTGTCAGAGAGATGAAGAAAGTATGAGGTGCATGGCAAAGAGAGAGGTGGCGAAGGCTAAGGATAAGGTATATGAAGAGTTGTATGAAAGGTTGGACATTAAGGAGGGAGAAAAGGACCTGTACCGATTGGCTAGACAATGGGACCGAGCTAGGAAAGATGTGCAGCAGGTAAAGGTGATAAAGGATAATGAGGGAAACATACTCACAAGCGAGGAGAGTGTGTTGAGGAGCTGGAAAGAGTACTTTGAGGGGTTGATGAATGAAGAGAATGAGAGGGAGAGAAGGTTAGATGATGTAGGTATAGTGAATCATGAAGTAAAATGGATTAGCAAGGAGGAAGTAAGGATAGCTATGAAGAGAATGAAGAATGGATGAATTACCTGTGGAAGCTTGGAGGTGTTTAGGTGAAATGGCAGTAGAGTTTTTAACCAGATTGTTTAATGAAATCTTAGAAAGTGAGAGGATGCCTGAGGAATGGAGAAAAAGTGTTTTGTTACTGATTTTTAAGAATAAGGGTGATGTGCAGAGCTGTAGTAACTACAGAGGGATTAAATTGATCAGTCACAGCATGAAGTTATGGGAAAGAGTAGTGGAAGCTAGGTTAAGAAGGGATGCGATGATTAGTGATCAGCAGTATGGTTTCATGCCAGGAAAGAGCACTACAGTTGCGATGTTTGCTCTCAGAGTGTTGATGGAGAAGTATAGATAATATCAGAAGGAGTTGCATTGTGTTTTTGTAGACCTAGAGAAAGCATATGACAGGGTGCCTAGAGAGGAGTTGTGGTATTGTATGAGGAAGTCAGAAGTGTCAGAGAAGTATGTAAGAGTGTTACAGGATATGTACGAGGGTAGTGTGACAGTGGTGAGGTCTGCGGTGAGAGTGATGGATGCATTTAAGGTGGAGGTGGGGTTACATCAAGGATCAACTCTGAGCCCTTTCTTATTTGTAATGGTGATGGACAGGTTGACAGACGAGATCAGATAGGAGTTCCCGTGGACTATGTTGTTTGCAGATGACATTGTGATCTGTAATGAGAGTAGGGAACATGTGGAGGAGACCCTGGAGAGATGGAGATATGATCTAGAGAGAAGAGGAATGAAGGTCAGCAGGACTAAGAACGAATATATGTGTGTGAATGAGAGGGAGGACAGAGAAATGGTGAGGATGCAAGGAGTAAACGTGACGAAGGTGAATGAGTTTAAATACTTGGGGTCAATAGTTCAGAGTACCAGTGAGTGTGGAGGAGAGGTGAAGACAAGAGTACAGGCAGGATGGAGTGGGTGGAGAAGAGTGTCAGGAGTGATTTGTAACAGACGAGTACCTGTAAGAGTGAAAGGGAAGGTCTACAAGAGGGTAGTGAGACCAACAATGTTATATGGGTTGGAGACAGTGGCATTGACAAAAAGGCAGGAGTTTGAGCTGGATGTGGCAGAGTTAAAGATGTTAAGATTTACACTGGGTGTGGCAAGGGTAGACAGGATTAGGAATAAGTATATTAGAGGGTCAGCCCAGGTTGGAAGGTTTGGAGACAAAGCCAGAGAGGCAGGATTACATTGGTTTGGACATGTGCTGAGGAGGGATGCTGAGTATATTGGGAAAAAGATGCTAAGGATGAAGCTACCAGGTAACAGGAAAAGAGGAAGGCCTAAGATAAGGTTTATGGGTGTGGTGAGAGAGGACATGCAGGCAGTTGGTGTGACAGAGCAAGATGAAGAGGACAGGAAGAAATGAAAACAGATGATCCACTGTGGCAACCCCTAATGGGAACAGCCGAAAGAAGATGATGATGATGATGATGATGATAAAATCTATAATTGTACCATCTATATTCACTCAAATCAAGTTTTTAGTGGTCTGTTTTTTAAAATGGGTCTAATGGGTATTTTATCATTAAACCCTTTACCTTCATGGGCTTTCAACCTGACTATCCATTTGGTTTCATTAAGTTCTGTTTTATTCTTAATGTCCCCAAGTCTACTAGTTAGTTTTGTGTTTTCTACCATTATGAACCTAAAGTTATGTGTATGTGAAGTGTTCATTACATGTTTTGCTAAGGCATTCGTGGTGACCTGTTTCTGTATATTATATAAATGTTCCCTTATTCTAAACTTAAACTTCTTATCTGTTTTGCCTATATAGAAGGCCATGTAGGCCACACAATAAGCAAGATATACTAAATGTTCAGAATCACAGGTGCCTTCTGCATGAAACCAAAAAGTCTTACCCAAATTTAGGTGGACAAATTTGTCTATGGTATCTACATATTGACAAAAGTTACAGCTTTTACACACACTGACCCCCTTATTAGGACTATCATTTCAAGGATGACATAACATTCTCTTAATATTTCACATATTTTTATATACAAATGAGGGACATTATCCAACTATTCTCTTGACATCTGGATCTGCTGACAATATAGGCCAAAACGTTATATATATCAGTGGCAACTCTCATATTATTAGCATATTTAACTGGCATTCTACATGATGGATATCTCCCCTGTTTAATGGGTTCAACTCTATCCATGTTTCTCTCAGATAAATATGGTTTGCCAGATGTTGTTCTACTATTTCTTACTATTTCCATGTTTTTTACTATTTTGTCTCTGTGATATCCTCTGTCAATGAATCTCTGTTCTAATAGATGTACTTCTTTATCAAAGTCTTCTTCTTTCATACATAATCTAGATATCCTCATACCTTGCCCTTTCATCACATTATCAAATATGTGTTGTGGGTGTATTCTTGTTCTAAACAGGAAACTGTTTCTATAACACTCTTTCCTGTATACTTCTGTGGTAACTTCTCCCTCACTAGGGCTATTAATAGTAATGTCCAAAAAGTCTAATCTAGTGTGTGAATATTTCATGCTGAACCTAAGAAACACCGATGTCTGATTCAAATATGTCAAATATATTTGTAGCAATTCCACTGTTCCTCCACATAAAGAAAAATGTCATCCATAAACCGCCTATAAAATTTCACATTTTATTTATATAAACCATTCAACACATGCTCTTGCTCCAACTCTGCCTCACTATGTTAGCATAACTGTTAGCGCACAAAGTGCCCATTGCTACTCCGTGCTTCTGGAGATATAACTGATTCTCAAACAAAAAGACATTATTCTCGAGTATTATTTCCATTAAAAATGCCAGCAATTCTATTTTGGCCTTGTCAAAAGTGGAGAATTTCTCCAAATATTTCTGTAACATAGCTATGCCTGGTTCATTAGGTATGGCTGTGAAAAGGGATTGAACATCCAGTGTAACCATGATGCATCCCTTTAATTCACCTATATTATGTTGAAAATAATGCAAATTTTCTAAAAAATGCTTGGAATTTCTAACTATATATATATATATATATTTTGGTCTACTAAGTGTCTCAAAAAGTTTTCAAGATATATGGAAAATGGCTTAGTACACCAACCTTTGCCTGAGACTATAGGTCTCATTGGTGGATCCGATGGGTCCTTATATATTTTAGGTGTACCTTGTATTATAGGTATTAGTGGGTATTCAACACTAAAATAACTATACAACTCATATTCAAGTATTTTCAGTGTTAATGCTTCTAGTAAAGTGCTGTTAATCCTAGCCATTATTCTATCTACATCATGTGAAGATATTTTTTTATAAGAAACCAGGTCATCTAACATATTCTTCATTTTCAATACATAAAATGCTTTATCATTTTTATGGGGAGGAACAGTAAACTTATACTGGTTTCCTGGTATTGAGATGGGAACAGTTAAAAAATATTTAGACCAAATTATAAATATTTCTAAAGGAAATATAATAAGGGGGGGATTTTAATTATATTACTGATATTTCTGAAACTACTAATAAAAAATCTCCACGTTTAGCAACTACTGCAAAATATTAAAAAGATGGAATGAGTCTTTAAAATTGAAAGATACCTTTAATGCTATTGATAACGCCTTGTTATTTTCTCATCAAGATTATAGATTTGATACTCAAACCAGAGTAGATAAACTATACATTTCTCAAGATCTTCAAACCAGAATTACTTCTTTCTCAATAATCCCATGTCCTCTATCAGACCACAATTCATTAGTCCTAAAACTGCAAAAAGATTTTAAACCACTAACATTTCTTTAGAGAATTCCCTCATACATTACAAAAATTAAAGAATTTAAGCAATAGTTAGTGAATGAACTAAATTTCTTTTTAGATATAAATTACAACACAGAAGTAAGCATAGTAATGGTTTGGGATTCACTAAAAGCTTATATTTATGGGAAAGTGATTGGTTGGTATAAAAATAGACTCAAAGAATCGGAATCAGAACTACAAGAACTACAAAGGAAACTCACATTATATAAATCCAAAAAGTCCTTTAATTCAATTGAGAACAAGAAGACAATAGAAGACTTAAACAAAAGATATAACAAAATATTAAATCATAAAACTAATTTAGCCATGGAGAGATTAAAAATAAATTCTTATGCTACTTCTCCAAAACACTTACATAATCTGTATGTTAAAGTTAAAATGCAATCTAAAGCTAATTCTATTGTTAATATCCTACATGAAGAAAAACATAAGAAATCATTATAGCGATAAGTATAATACAGTAGATCATTTCAATTTAGAAAATATGATCTCTAATATTAACTCAATCCCTGAAAGCTTACAAAGGAACTTACAAAAACCCATTACACACAAAGAGGTTACAGATAAAATCAAAGAAAGTAAAACTGGTAAATCTCCTGGAATGGATGGCTTAATCACAGAAATTTACAAATTATTTCCCAAAAATATAATCTCATTGTTACATAAAACATTAAGTGAAATTCAAACCCATGCAATAACTCCCCCCTTCATGGAGATACCATTAAATAATACCAATTTTAAAAGAAAACAAGGATACTAGCCATTGTAGTTCATATAAGCCAATTTCATTATTAAATAATGACTATAAAATATGTATGTCCATCCTGGTAAATAGAATAAAAATTATTTGTATGAAATAATCAACAATGACCAAACTGGATGTATTTAAAATAGACACGCACATGACATTTAAAGAATACTGACATTAATTGATTATTCAAACAAAGAAAATATAGAAGCCTTGATAACTGGACTGGATATTGAAAAAGCATTTGATTCCTTAAATTCTGAATATTTAATTAAAATTCTAGAAGCATATGCTTTTCCTCTCCCCTTTATTACATTTATTAAAAAGGTTTATGAAAACAACTTAGCTTATGTTAAAATAGGACCCTTTACTTCAGAGGATATACAAGTTACGAGATGTACTAAACAAGGATGCCCGATGTCACCCATTTTATTTGTATTGGCTATAGAGCTATTGGCTATAGTAATACAATAAACCAAAAGGAGCACTTGACAGCCATTTCCACAATATAAAATATTGGTGTTTAATCCAAAACCACAGTAAAATCCAGCTGGGTATTAGGTCACAATAAAATATTAACGCTGACACACAACCAGTACATTTTCGTTTACACACTTCATCAGATACAGCCATTTTGTTCAATTAATTCATTAAATACTCAATTCAAACTAGCTGGACCAATAAAATGTTAAAAACAATTAAATACAATTAAATAAAAAAATTGAGAATGAGAATTTAAAGGTACATTACATGAATAAGTAAGTAAATACCACAAATTATGCTTAAAATGCTCAATGAAACTTTTGTAGGTGTCAGCATAAATAAAATTAATATAATAAAACCTATCTAAGTATGAACCATCACAATAAATACATAAATACTTAAAAGTAAAAGATACAAAAATGTTACAATAAAATATAAGTAAAATGTGAGTACTATAACTTAGCAGCTCTCAATTTTAAAACCGGGGTCTTGGAGACAGTCTCATTTAAACCTGGCCATCTACTGGCTTTTAAAACCAGCTGCCAGTATAATTCATGATATTCTAACATGGTGTCCCATGGTCCACCCCTTTTATCAATAGAAACCTCATCAATCACAAAAAATGTAAAAGATGCAGATACACAAACCTGAACATGTTTACATAAGGCATTCTTGTTATTACCTTTCTTAACATCATAGAGGTGCTTGTATATCCTTCTCTTTAAGCACCTCTCCGTTTTACCCACATAAAATGTGTCACATGTTTTGCACAAAACAATATACACAAGTCCCTTACTGTTACAATTGTTGTAGGATTTAGACTTAATAGTTCCACCCCTGATGTTTATAAAAATTTCCGAGGTATTAGATATGTAAGGACATTGCTGACATGTTCCACACTTGTAGATCCCAGTTTTTTTGGCAACAGGTTCCCTGTATTTGTTCTCCAACAGGTCCTTAACATTTCTACCCTTCCCATAAACAAATTTCAGGGGTATATCAAACCTTAAATTCAAATCTGATAATTTAACAGAATTGTCCCACTCACTCTGAACCACATTCCTAATAGTACTAGAGTCACCATTATAATCTAACACAAAAATGTTCTCATAAACACCAGCCGTATTTTTATTAGGAACTTGCCCATTTTCAACATATCAGAGTCCATGGATTTTAGAATCCGTAAAAACCTATCAATTCTATGTAAGATTACCTCATTCTGAATGTCACTAATCAATAGCCCTGGGTAATTTCTGTCTAAAAACATTTGCTTCAACAAATTACATTCATCCATGAAGTCACTGTCTAATGAGGTCATTTTGCTACCCCTGACATACTGCCCCTTTAATATTCCTCTGTTCTGATGGAATGGATGGGCACTATTAAAACGAAGAAAGGAATTACAATATGTTTCTTTCCTATGCACTTTGGAATCAAAACCTTCTTGTCCTTTCCGAATGTTAACATCTAGGTAATCAATACTTTGGTACCCCATCTTGAAGGTAAACCTCAGAAATTCTATGCTTTTAGAAATATAATCAAAAAACTCATGGAATTTCTCCTCACTGTCAGTCCAGATTATACAAATATCATCCAAAAACCGTTTGTAGAGAGCCCAACTATTTTTAAATTTTGATCCAAAAATACATTTTTCTTCCCACCAGGCCATGACCAAATTAGCATATGTAGGGGCACACATTGCCCCCATAGCCACACCTTTTATTTGTTTAAAAAATCCACCCCTGAAATAAAGATAATTATTGTTCAATACTATCTCCATTAAGGTCATCATAACATATATTTCTTTCTCGGTGAATTTACTTTCTTTCCTTATCTTTTCTTCAAAAAATTTCAAGTCAGCCTTATGTGGGACTGAAGTAAAAAGGTCGACTACAACAATGGTGATAAAATAATATTGCTGTTGTCTGTTACTTGGATGTCCCTTACACTGGTCAAAAAGTCCCATGAGTCCTTTAAAACATTACTAGCACTCATGGATAATGCTTTTAATTAGAAATCTAAATATTTTGCTATAGTTGCAGTGACCGATTGGCCAGCAGCAACAATTGGCCTTAAAGGGGGGTTCTCAATGTCCTTGTGGACCTTTGGGATCCCGAAAATGGACGGTACCCTAGGCTCTTTGTTAAACAAAAATTTAAAGGTCTTGAGGTCTAAACAACCCTTGAGTACCAAATCATTCAACATAACAAATTTTTTTTATATGCTATGTGCACTTCATTAACAGATACCTTAGTATATTTAGTGTCATCTAACAATAAATCCATCATCTTCCTCTCATACATAACAGTATGCATAAGGACCGTACCACCCCCTTTATCCAGTTTCATCACCCTGATGTATTTATTCATTCTAAGAGACTCCAAAAGTACTTTCTCATCATCATTCAGGTTGGGTCTAACCTTATTGGTGCTTGTTCTTTCCCTTAATTCTTTGTCCAAAACATGCTCACAGTTTTTTAACTGTGGGTGCAGTGGGGGGTTCCATACACTTTTCTTTTTTATTATGTCACTTATTGTGCTCTGCCCCTCTAATAAAAGCTCCAAGTTCTTTTTGCGTAAAAACATCCTTGCATCAATTAAAACTTTGCTGATATCACATTTCCTATTCGGAACAAATGTAAAACCTTTAGAAAAAAGGTCAAAATACACTGTTGTAATATCTAAACTACTTTAAATAAAAATGGTGTGACTATTGTAGGTTAGTTGTGATCCTTTCCTCACAATAGTTGAACCTCCCAAAGTGTCTTCTATCTGCCCTTTTGATTGTTCCATCCCCTTCAGTTGCCCTGATGGTAATTGGTGGAACCTTTGTTCTTTAACCTCTCGGACCTCCGGAGGGGAGGATATTCTAAAGGGTCATTGTAATTATTTACCGGGACCATTCCTTCAAAATCAACCTGTTCCCTATATTCAGGGAGTCTCTGGCCCTGATCCACATCTCTACCATAATGTTTGGTATTTCCAAAATTTATAGGGCCTTTAGGTTTAGGGTATTGAATATTATGTTCATATTCAAAAAGGTCCCTATTAATTTTACGCTTTTTCCTGTTGACAATATACTTCACTTTATCATCAATTTCTGCCCTTAAATTAAAATATATTTTTTTCTCATCCTCCACAGTAAACAATAAATCATTCATTAACATAGAATTGATGTTGTTAATTCTTACATTCAATGTTTCTAGGAATTTCTCATTGTGCTTAATAATAGCCCTAAGAATATCCAGGCCACATGCATCAAAGATTCTAATCAGGTCCAAATGGAAATCCGAACCCTGCTCAACATTATTAGGGTATCTGTATACCCTTAAACCTTTCTGTACTATTTTCAATTTGATACACTCCCTAACATATGCATTGTCAGCGCTTAATGTTTTAAATTTAAAAAAGTAAATCATGCAATTTAGATAAATTATTGTTTTAAGTATCATTTTCGTCATTCGCTACTACAACAGCATCAAAAGTCACATTCCTGTTTAACCAGGTATCTAAATTAACCTGGTACCTGTCTATGCCATTGGAAGAATTTAAACAGTCACCTTGTGGTAATTTATTGTGCCCAACATTGTCGTTGGTAGTTCCACTTCGTTTGTTCATTGTTTCTTTAATTCAAAACATCTCCGGGGTTTTTTGTCCATCGAAACTAGACATAAAATGTCCATTAGTCTCTCAGACTTTTTTCAATGACTTTAGAATGTACTGATAGTATTCAGTATTACAAGATAGTATTCACAGTTCTTGTCGGATAACATGTATTTTAACATGTTTTACAACCATGATTCCATCTCAACAAATTTAATTTAATTAATGTAATTGTTTAAGATTTATCAGTGTTGTGTTGTTAAAGGATTTATCTACAGTTACAGACTACCATAGTGCTTACTGCTTTCTTCCTTTTGGTTGTTGGGACTTAGTTCGTGGTTTGGCTTATTACTAGTTTTAGACATAAAATGTCCATTAGTCTCTCAGACAACACCGCTAACACCAGGGACTGCATCTCCCTGACTGCTCAAAACAGCTTCTTGGTTCCCAGGAAGTGATGTCACAGAATTCTGTTTAATTAAACAGTGACACAATGGCGTCATTAAGTCCACAAGTTGCGTGACCTTACTCAGCAAGTCACAAATAGCACTGTCACTTTTGCTACCACCCTGGGCAGCTTCTGCTGAATTTTGAAAAAGAGTCTGGGAGATCTTGGCAACAATGCAATACTAATGATGGTCCAGCAGGAGGCGTTGTTGTTCTTTCATCAGATCCATGTGTTGGTACGAATCAACGCTCAGAAGAGATACAAAGTGTTTCCCCATTAACAGGTGAAGTTGCTTTGGTGAAGGAGCTGGGAGCTCGAAAGAAGATTGTAACCATGAATGCACAAGTGCATTGGTCAGGGGTAGTAGAGAAATCTACCTCTGGCAGCAGTAATGATACTGATGGTCATTCTTTCTGCCTCAATGAGCAATACGACCTCAATTTTCCACCACCAGTGAAGGAGCAAACTTTTCAACGGCTGACAGAACACCAACGAGGGTGGAGTCAGAGCCGCAACAAACGAAAGATAGAAGGAACTGTGAGTACACAGAATACAATAAAAAAGGTGTTTCTGAATGCCAGGAAGGACTAGTGTTGAACTTATCCAGTATAACTTTTACACCTTATGAACTGAGAGTTTTAGGTAAAGGGTTATCATTTATACCCTGTACTTGTTTTAAGTTTACGGATGTTATTTTTGATGTTAAATTATTTACTAGGAATTTGGGGTTGAAAGTGATGTTCGATAATTCTGAAAGTGTTACTAATGAAGAAAGTAATATGTTTTCTAAGCCCAGTTTGTTCTTACCTAAAACTAATCCTCTTATTTCTGCATTTGAAAAGTTAGTCATACAAGATGTGTATGATTTGAATGAGGCTAATACTAATAAGCATGCTTGTTACAAGAGGAAGAAAAATCTTTCTAAAGATGAGTTCAATGTCCTGAAGGGGTTGGAGAACAATACTGATATCGTTACCAGGCCCGCGGATAAAGGCGGACCAATAGTGGTATTAGATAGGACCCGGTACGTGTTTAAAATGCAGGCATTGCTAAACGACGAGTTATTCTATGAGAAATTAACTCGCATTCAAGTCAAAACAATTATACACGATGTGCAGAATTTACTTAAATGTATGTTTGATATGAATTTTTTTGATTGTCATCTTTTGGAATATTTTTATATAAATAAACCTACTGTTCCTGTTATACAAGGTCTCCCAAAGGTACACAACGATCGGTCTGATCCACCACTTAGACCTATTTTTCTGGTAGAAATTGGTCCACTGAGACTATCTCTATATATATAGAAAAACATTTGAGACTGGGTATTAATAAATTAACACATGTATTAAGGGACACCAAACATTTTCTTAGAGACTTGTATGAATATGTCTTTAATAGTTTGAATGATGATGTGGTTTTTGTTACTATGGATGTGGTGTCTTTATTTACTGTTATACCCAATTTAGATGGCCTTAATAAGGTGACTCAATTTTTGCAACGTTTTACAGATTACACCCCCAACAAGGTTCAATTGTTGGTGAAACTGTTGGAGATTGTGCTTGAGCACAATATCTTTGCTTTTGGTGAGCAAATATATAAGCAATGCAATGGCGTGGCTATGGGCACTTCTTGTGCCAATAGCTATGCCAATGCTGTTATGGTCGTTTGGGAGTATGACCATATATTTAATGGACCATTCAATGAACATGTTTTGTTTTTTCGCAGATTTGTGGACGACCTATTTATTTTGTGGAAGGGAGAACTTGATATATTTGCTTCCTTTATGGAATATGTGAATAGTAGTACCTGTTATTTGAAGTTTACATCTCACTCCTCAGAATTAGCGGTGGATTTCTTGGATGTTTCTGTTATTAAAGATGAAACTGTTGTTATTTACACTAAGTTGCTTGGGAAAGACTGTCATGTGAATCATTTATTACATAGGGACAGTCTTCATCCTCGTTATGTTTTTAGAAGTGTGTCTTCTAACAAGTTTTATAGAGCTTCAAGATTAAATGCTAGGGATAGTGATTTTATTGGTGAAGTTGATAACGTGAAGATGAGTTTGAAGGAGAGAGGTTATGAGGAATATCTTATCCTAAACAACGCAGTTAAGGTTTTTGATAAAAGGATGAATGAAGCTACACCATATTTTTCTGCAGGTAATAGTGAGTTTGTTAGGAGGCGAGAAATTAAGTATAACACTGGTTTGAGGTTTAAAGTTACTTATACTAGTGCTGTAGATTGTTAAAAGGATATCATTAAAAAACACTGGGGTGCCCTTAGAACTGATAATGATATCTCTAGGCACATACCTGAAGTGACGTGTTTTTTATATAAGAACAGTGGGTCACTGAGAAGTAGGTTGTGTTACCCAAAGGATGCAAGTAGGAATTCTAATTTAGTTGAAAATAAACCATGTGGTCATTGCAACTGGTGTGTATATATTGACAGCAGTTGCAAATCTGAATATCCTGACCAAGGTAGATGTTAAAATTTCACAATAGCAGCTACATGTGATACCTCACATATTGTTTATCTAGCTCACTGCGTTGTATGCAAAAAGTTTTACATAGGTAAGACTGACCGTCCCTTTAGAGAATGCATAAGAGAACATATCTACCATATGAATAAAGGTAATGTGGTTAGTGCATTGGCGAAGCATGTTTTGAGTACTGACTCTAGTCATGGTTTTAAATTTTTAGTAATTGCTAGGGTTTATGAGAATGTGAAGTAGGGTGATATACATGCTAAGACCGAGGATTTGGAATCCTCTTGGATAGTGAGGTTTAGGGCTGATGTAGGACATGGGCTTAATGAATCAGTTCCATTAGTACCCAAATTAAAGAAGAGATCCCTAAGAAGGTAGTTATTAGTACTGAAGTATAGTTTTAGTATGCATTATTTATGTATGTTTTTAAATTATATTTATATGTCTTTTATGTGTGTTGTGTCTTTAAATTTGTGGGTTTAAATTTGAATGTGTATCATGTGACATTTGATGTATAAATAGGGGTATGTTTGTTAGTGCTTTTGTAATACACCTGATGATGCCTGTTTGGTGAAAGCACTTGTGTTTTGTTGCACTGCAGTAAAAGTTTTGAACTGGATATATCAGCTGTCTCTGTGTCTTCCTATTTGTTTGTTGCTGGCATAATTACTTCCTAAGTTAAATTTAACTACTTCTGTATAACTTGTTATCATTCATTTACACATGTCAGGCTGAATGTAAATTTGTATATAGTTAATTTATTAACTAATATGATTGTATATTGTAATAAGTATTTATTTATTGTTTGCTTCTTATTCAAAATAAAAATTATCTGAGTAAAAAAACAATATTAAATTATACATAAGGCCAACATAAGTGGTAATAACAAATAATATAATAATATCAAATGATAATAGTACATATATTGATTCAATAAATAAAAGAAAAGAATGGATGGGTGAGAGAAAATTGAAAAACATTAGTAACTTCACAGATAATATAACTAAACATACTACAACTACATACTTCTAGATATGCTATATTTCAATTGTGAGACCACTGAGTGCTATGCCATTTATTATTTAAAATACTACCATGTTCCTTACACACACACACTATAGTATAGATCATATAGCATCCAGCAATCATTCAGTGTTGCTTATATTGTGTGTATGATGTTCCACATACATACCTCTCAACTTCTTAGCACGGGATATTATGGTCCCCTGGAATCTTAGGCTGGAAAGGGCAGAATTACAATAGCAACTACTTTTGAATGCGGATAGCTGGCCTGGTTTAAATGTACATTTTTCTATAGCAGGTGTGCTGAAATTGAAGGCTTTGGAAATGTAAAGAATTTGTTGGTAACCGATATTTTAATATTAGAGGCATATTTTTAGTACTTGGGAGGATATAAATATTTCAACAAGTACATTCATGTACGTATTTTTATACACCTTTATATATTTTTAAGTCTCAAATATTTTTTGCTTTATTCATGCACATATATACGTGTTGATTAATTTTGCTTTTGCATTGTATGGTAGTATTTTTTGAGGTATTTACTATATAATTTTATTGTAAAAGAAACTTTTTTGTTAGTTTGAAGGAAAAGTTTTAAGATACAAGAAAAAGGAAGGGTTTTTTTAACGTAATTGTTTCTGTTCCTTTAAAAGCTGATTGGATTTGTAATCCTGAACCTCATATGACTTGAGGGGAAGTTTTATTTGAATGACTGAAATAAAAAAACTTGGATAAAGTTTTCTGAAGAAGTCCTGAATAAGTAGGATGAAATCACTAAAAAGGCTGTTTTTAACTAGGGTTATTGGAAACATTAAAGTTGTTGAAGGGCCAATTGACTTTTTGGCATTTTTTGTGTTTTTTATTGCTGATATGTATGATTCTGTCAAAAAGTATCTGAGATTTTTAATTGTGGCCACAAACAATATTTGGGAAGTATATATATATATATATATATATATATATATATATATATATATATATATATATATATATATATATATATATATATATATATATATATATATATAGCTTCTTTCTAGCAGTTTTTGAAAATAAGTACTAAATGCATCATAGAACATCTAGACCAGCTCAGCTTCTGACAGCATATCAGCCTCCAGATATCTAACTATACAAGTGGATTCATAAAAATGCACTGCACTCAGCTTCTTTCTTGCTCCATACCTAGTCTACAGCAACTCTTGCTTAGAAATGTACTCAAAAGATTGCTAGAACTTCTGTGTGGTATGTCAGCAATATGTCATTCATTTTAGCTTTTTTCACAATTATTCCTTAGATATTTACACAGGATATTTATACAGAAAGTCAGTATAGCTTGTATAAGCTGGAGTACATAACTGTGATCTTTATTAATTTATTACTTTTCTCACAGTCAAACATCAGCTGTGCATAAACAGATCATCTTTTGAGGTTAGGAGTAAGAATGCCAGTACACACATGCACACAAACACAGGTACACACATCTAAAACCAGAAAGATATACAAAAAGTGACTATCGTTTTGGTGGAGAGGGGTAGGGGGTATGGAGGAAAGTACAATTTCCATGAATGATTTCTTTGTTGCTTTAATTACCTGTCTTCTTGGTTTTCTGAGAACTACTATTTTGATGGCTTTGAAAATTAATACTTGGATACAACTTATTTTTTCTACATTAATACTGAATTTCTTTCCTGGCTTGTGATTTTTTTCTGGTCATAAAAAGGCTCTAAAATACATTTCTGGGTATCTAGAACATATGCCATCAGGTTTCGTAATGCTCTGCAGATCTGCAGGTTTATTCAGACATTTCCTGCAAAGTTATTACATTGCAATCTTTGCAAGTTAGGGGATGGGTGAAGAAGATGAAGAGTAAGACAAAGTATGACAAAACAAAAAATGAAGTAAACTTTCTGCTTAGTGTAGAGGTGCTGTGATGGTGGAGATTATGAGGGTGCCTAGGATGATGATCTGGAAGGAGGTGGGTGCTGTCAACAGGGAAGGACTTCATTGTGTACTTTGTCTGTGGTTCCATCTGTCCTATGACAAGATCTGGAGAGCAATAACACAGTAGATCATTGTCAGTACTGGGGTTATATGACATGAGTTTTTTTTTTTCAAATATTTGTTTTTATTTTCCAAATAATATAATGTTTAGCAATACAATCAACAATAAACAAGTATTATAAACCTTTATATACACTATGTACAATTGACCTGAACAAAGGAGGGAAAAATTTTAATAAAATATATGAAATTAGCAATGAAAATTTATAATATTCAATTAATAAAGTATAAAGTTGCACATTAATTATTTAGGGTTCATTTTTAATGTCTCAATAAGAGTTAACATTTTTTTCCAAGGATTGTTTGTCCATGTTTTAGATGAAATTCTCAATTTCTTCACCTTGATTTCTAATGTCACTGTTCTTCCATCAATCTCAAGAATTCTTCCAGAGTAGGTTCTTGAGAAGACTTCCACTTTCTAGTTATCATTTCCTTGCCACAGCTAGTATGGACCAAATTAGGTATAGATATTTTTTATTCATTCCAATAGTATCATTAACATGTAAGAGGACTAAACATTTGGTTAAAATAAAGGTATGTGTGAATATAGCTTGGAGGAAAATAATAATTTCTTCCCAGAATTTTTTTATATTAATACAATCAAAAACTATATAAGACCAATCGGCTTTACAGTTTAAAGAACATCTCCAACAAATGGATTTATCAAGTGTATTTATTTGGCTAGTTTAGCAGGTGTAATAAATGCTTTGTGACTATATTTCCATGTAAATATTTTCCATACTTGTAAATGAAATGTTAAGTTAACAGAACATGAAATGTTTGTTTTACTCTCAATTGATAGATTAGTGTGACACACTTTTGCTATCAAATTCCAATATCTTGCATTAGGGTTAGTTTTATATGTTATCAATAATTTGTATAATTTTGAAATTAGATTCATCCAATTATAATTGCCGTAAATAACTTCAGATACTAGATTTATCAAATTTGGACTAGTTTTATAAGGAGAATTAATAATTTTACAATTAAGATCCTTAACATATGATAATATGCCTTGTAGTATCAACCAATCTGCTGATGGAATGTCATATTTATTCTGAATTTGTTGAATGTCTAATACTAATTGATTCTGCATACAATGTTGCCAACAAGTGAAGTCCCCCCATCTAGTTAAAATAACATTATGAATTTTAATGAAGAAATTCTTTGTAGAGTAGTCTAGCCAAATCTTTATATCCATGTTAGTATATATACATTGTAGATATTACTATACAATTTAAGTGAGTTGGTTTTGTTATATTATATTGAATATTAACAATCAATATGTGCCACATCCTATTATTTTGTTCACTTAATATACAGTTTTTAATTTATTTATTTTCATTTAGAAAAATAATAGTGTGCAATGTTTTCCATGTTGAAGAATAATTAGGATATATCCAATTAATGATAGTTCTTAATATGGAAGCTTTTATGTTTAATTCTAGATCTGGAAGTTTAATTCTACCCATTTCCCAAGATCTAATATGATGTGTCTAGGCTAGTCTATTTCTTTTTGGATACCAAATAAAGTTTAATAGAATTTTATTTATTTATTTCAAGATTTTCTTGTTAGGTACTATAGGAATAGCTTGTGCAATGTAATTAATTTTTGGAAGTATTGTCATTCTTATTATTTGTAATCTGTCTTCAAATCTCAAGAACATTTTATTCCAGCTTACTATTAACATTTTTATTTTATTAATTATGTTGCTATAAATTGTGACTAACGTAGATTCCAAATTATCACATAGTGTTATTCCTAAATATTTTATTATGGAAACTTGTTTTCCTATCACACAATTTGTAGTTAAGGTAAATTCTCTCCTTTTATTCAAATGTATATAATTAGATTTTCCCTTGTTAAATCTAAGGCCGGAAATATGATAAAACCTTTCCACTATTTCATCTAGTTTTTGTACTGATTTCTCAGAGACAGATAACGTGAGTAAAACATCATCAGCTAAAAAGATAATTTTAGAATTGAGTTGACCATATACATCTGTGCCTGATATATTAGAGTTGTGGCATACTAATGAGGCAAATAATTCAATTCCTAAGGCAAATGGGATGGGAGACATCGGACATCCCTGCTTTGTACTTTGGTTATTTCAATAGCCTTCGGGGTAAATGGCCCAAGTTTTACATAAGCCAAATTGCTTTTATAAATATTCTTTATTAGCATAATAAAATTTGTAGGAAATTCAAACAATTTTAAAGCCTTAAAAAGAAAATCCCAACTCAACGAATCAAAGGCTTTTTCTATATCCAAAGCTACTATTAGAACTTCTTGGTTGTTTCTGTTTAGAAAATCTATGAGTGTTAGAATTATTTGTATATTGTCATGTGTATGTCTTTTATAAATTAATCCTGTTTGATCCTCATTTATTATGTGTGTCAATGATTTTTTTAATTCTACTAACTAATATTGACATGAAGATTTCATAATCATTGTTAAGTAATGATATTGGCCTATAAGACTTACACTGTAAAGGGTCTTTGTTTTCTTTTATAAAGGTTGTAATTAAGGAGTATCTCCATGAAACTGGTGTTGTGTTTTGTGCTAGAATTTCATTCAAAGTTTTGTGAAACAATGATATTACTGAAGATGGAAATATCTTATACAATTCATTAATTATTCCATCAATTCCCGGTGCTTTATTACTTTTACTTTCCTTGATTTTTTTGAGTAATTTCTTTTAGAGATATTTGTTTTTGAATGTCTAACTTTAACTTTTCTGGTATCGTCTTTATCTTTACTACTTTCGGTCTAAGTTTGATGTATTAGTTATATGTGAAGTATCATTATAATGGTCAGAGAAATAATGTTTAAATGCATCTAATATATCATTTATATACGAAACCTTTTTGTTTTTTTCCCTTCCTTCATGTATAATACTTTTAATATTATTTTCAATCAAATGTTTTTTTAATCTTATTGCTAAATTATGCATATGTTTGGGTGATACTGCATAGGAACTAAGTTTTAACATTTCTACAGCTATATTAGTTTTGTGAGTTAGGTTTTCCTTATATCTTTTGTATAAGTCTTCCAATGTTTTTTTTATGATTATTTTGTGTGTAAGTAGATGAATTAATAGTGAGATTTCTAATTTGTTTTTGGATGTTGCATAATTCTGATTCCCACTCTTTTAGCTTGTGTTTATACCATGAAAGATTTTTTTCCATTTAGATAGACTTTCAAGGTATCCCAAAGATTAATTACATTTATTTCAGTAGTGTAGTTTATATCCAAAAAGAATTGTACTTCTGAATCTAACCAAGGTTCAAATTGTTTTAATTTTGTAATGTAAGCTGAAATTCTTGACATAAAAATTAATTTCTTATAATCTGTATGTATTTTGAGAATTAATGAATTATGGTCTGAAAAAAGACAGGGGATTATGGAAAATTGTATTATTTTTGAATTTAGCTCTTGAGATATGAATATTTTATCAATTATTGCATGTGTCTCAAATCTGTGGTCTTGGTGTGAAAATAATAATGGATTATTCTGCTTATAACTAAATGTGTCAATTAGATTTAAACTTTCTTCCCATTTCTTAAGTAGCTTGCCTATAGAATTTACATGTACATTTATTTTGCTTGTTGTCTCTGATTTATCCAATTTACAATTAAAGTCACCTCCCAAAATCAAATTTCCTTTATATACTCTAGTTACTAGATCCATGTGATTTCTTATTGTCCCAACCCCAATACCGGGAAACCAATATGTATTTACTAATGTCCAGAGTCTATTATTATATTTTACTATTACTATGGCTAGGAGTCCTTCTTTATCTTCATATTTGTAAATGATTTGAGGCATAGTGACATTTTTTTCCATAAAATTAAAGTTCCGATAGTTTTTTTCTTATATGAAGAGTGAGATAAGATCATATATTCATTAGGATTCCAGCTAAAGGTATCATTTGTTTTAAAATGAGTCTCTTGAAGAAATACTACTTGTACTTTATTTAATTTCATATATCTTAATACATTAGATCTTTCCTTGGATTGTTTAAACCGTTAGTGTTTAAGGATAAAATAGTAAAGCCCATTCTCAGTATTTAACTTGATATCATATTTGTTTTGTATTATATTTTGTAATACCATACCAAATGTAAAATGTGTAACTACTGTGTTAATAAGTCTTATTGTAGTCAATATTTTAATTCTGGTCAAATAACTTAAAATAGAGTTTATTTCAGGCCGATAAAAAAGAAAAATGCCAAAATTACTTGTATAACAACAAGCATATAAATATTTTTGTAAACCCTCTAATGTACATGAAGTGAAATACACTTCCAATCTGTTAGATGAGAAGAAATATAACAGATTGCCTACCATAACTTTCCTCATGAAAAATGAAAGAAAGAACTAACCCCTTTTGAGCTCTGGTACACCTTTTCTCTTATCTTGGAGATTTAACAATATTAGTTATTATTTTCCCTATATAACTATTAAAAATGAATTAACATAGTGTATGGAAATGAGTATTGATTTGGTAATACAATTTAATTTTAGATTAGATTAGACTTCTTTTTTTAGAATATAATCATCCTATCATGTACTACTTAAACATTCATAAAGTAAAATCTCATTTATAACACAGTACATGTTGCTTAACATTAGTTCTTTTTAGCCTGAGAGCAGTATATATACATATTAATAATCTCCAATATTCTGTTATGACCAATATACTAATGATTATGTCAGATAAACACTCTCCTACATACTAAAATATATTATAACTGAGTGAAGTAGATTTGGAAATGCATCAGTAAGTGAAGATAAATATGGACAAGTCTATTCAGAACACATGTATCATACTACAAAAACTTTGTAGTCTATAGAATGAACCCTTAGAGTTGTGTTCACTAGAGATGATAATGTAAATATGTTTGAGTGAACAATACATGTCATAAATCTATATGTATCACTCACATGCTTTCAATTAGAGACAGATGAAAGCATAACCAGATTCAGTTTATTTTATATCTACCCATGAATGTAGTTGTGACAAATTAAAAAATGAAGAAAGACAACATTAGACCATAGTGATCACACATTGATGATGAAACAGAAGCAATTTGCCCTGATAAGTGGCCATGTGGGTGAACAATTTATAAACGTCTTAATACTAATGCATAGTTATAATATCAATTCATATTATGAGAATATCATCACAGAATATTGAACAAAATGCTAGTCAAGAGCATTACTGAAGCTGTTCTACACAGCCACAGTTCCTTAGAACTTTTATAATAGAGTGTTTATCAAAGACTGTGTCATGCAGCAAGATACAAGAGTAGGCAGACTCCTTTCATTGTTATTAAATTGTTAAAAGTAATGACACTCTAAAAAATACAAAACCTATTAAGCTAAACAGTGCCTTAGGAAATCTCTCTATCTCATATCTATTTAATTAGTGCTCTACTTGAATTTCTCATCAAGAATTAAAATTTACAAATCTGTCTTTTTTTACTACTTGAAGCAGTAGCAAAAGCAGACCATGAAGACATTTTCTCATGGGCCCTTTACTTTAAAGAAACAAAGATGAAATTCCAAGCTGAACTCATTTTACCAACCATCTGACTAAGAAACTGATAACCTTATTAGTTAAACAGTTGTCAATATTCAGTAAAAATATCAGCTGCATAATAGTCAGCTATACAACTAATGTCTGAAGGATTAAAGGTATTATGTTATAAATCCCTGTCTTAACCAGATGTGTAGCATATAGTATATCATTTAGGATTTGCATTTCTTAGGAAACTATGTCTGTAAATGTGTAATTCAAACAATTCTTGGTAGAATGAAAGACATCTAAACTACTTTATTATGCTAATTTATGTGCAATTTTACTATAGGTTTACCAGTACTTCCCCGTCATCAAGGCAACTCCCACAATACATCAACAGGCACTCGCAAGACTGTCTGAGATACCAATTTTATGAGTAATAGAACCATGGCTTAAAGTTTTGCTGGGAATAAATCAACTGTTCATCATAGAAAATAAGGACACATGCCCACACAATTTAGTAGTGCAGTTAAACAACTACTTGCATGCTGGTGTAAGAATTTTGGCTAATTACCAGCATCTTTGCTACTTTACTGAAAGTTGAACCCCACTTACCAAAGATTTAAAAGCACTAAAAGGTGAGGAGAGTAATCAGTAATTTACTATCTACTGTATTCACTATTTATTTGGTTACTACTTAATCAATTCAATTGAACATCTCTAGGCAGTGTGAGCAGTGGAAAATAACAACACTGCATAGTACAGGGTTTACTATGTTATCTGATAATGCAATGTGCACATTATATTCAAATAAGCAGGAGTTATAAGTACAAGGTAATAAGTCCCTTTGTGGCTTCTGAAATTAGATGAGTTATGTTACCAGGTTAATGAAGCATTCAGTATAATATGTCTAAAACCTGTCTTAATTTTACTTATTATGTGTACAGAAGTATGTCACAACTGCAGCTGATGTGTGCATTTCACACACATATTTTCCTGTTTACACTTGCAACACTGTAACAGATGCATACAAAACTATCAGATGTCATTTTACTGGATCACCATAACATAGTGTAGCTTATAGCCTAGGTAGGAATAATTCAGAAGTAAGAAAGGACTGTGTTTACTTCAAGTGTAACAATGTAGTCTGTAATGCTTCTATTACTTTTTCAATTGGATGTTATTCAATGTTACTGTAAATTCTTCTTTTTTGTGCTACCTACATGAAAAACAGCTACTCTGTCACTGATTTCACACCTATTCTTATTTATTTAAAAGAAGTCAGGATTTGTAGATTTTAATAATCCAAAGACCATGTTAAATGATCTTAAAATATACTGCTTGTGCAACTGAAATCACACTACAAGCACTACCTTAACAACAGACAAGCAAGTGATTCCTTAACTGACTATTTCCACCATTAATCTTTCATAGCAGACAAGGGAAGCTTTGACTACTACACGAGAATAACAGCATTGTCAGAACCCAGTGACGGAACCCTGTTTATAGTGACTCTGTTTTTTCCACATTTAAAAATATGGATATCTACTTTTAAAATGGGAATTTGAAGTGTAGTGAAGTCAGTAAGCCACATAAAATATGATTACAATTTTTCAGTTCCTATTATGCAACACTGAGGTGAACTAAATATGCTAATAATAAAAAGGGAGATGAGAAAAAACATTTGTGTATATGTTGTCTCTGTTCTTCCTTTACATATAACTAATTATACTAAAGTGAAAGATAACATTTGAATCTGGTTTTCCTCACTGACTATGAATGAGATGTAACTATATTTTTAGAAGTCACTCTAAGTTATAAAACCATTTAACATTATCAGACACAACCACTAGACTTGTGATGAGTATGTTGCATAAAGTATAAGTTTAAGAAAAAGTATAAATGTCTCAGAGTATAATAAGCAATATAATAGATAAAATACATACATTTTGAGGTAAAGTCCAGAAGTCTATATCTTTGTTGATTTGTTGAGATATTTGTAAGACTATGTAGATTTAGAATCATTTCTTTGTTTCTTTTTCCTTACATCAGACCAAGTATTTTTTTTCTGGAGATCTTTTCAAGTTGGTGGAAACAGTCCAGTCCATTTCGTCAGGAATTGTGATGGTATTATTATTTTTGATGAAGGTAGAAGCTTCTTCAATGTTGTGAAAGGTTCTCAAGTCATTTGAATAGAAAATTCTGATTCTAGCAGGATATACTATCTGCACTTTTATTTTATTTTGTTTGAGAAGTTTCACTAATGACGACGTTTTTTTTCCTTGTTTCTAACACTTGTGCAGAATAATCATTGTCAAATCTAATCTGACTCTTTTTTTATGTTAAGGGACTTTTTCTCCAGGCTGTTTTTAAAATGAGCTCTTTATCCAAGATGGACAGGAACTTTACCACGATTGATCTTGGTGGTGCATTAGGGGAAGAGGGTATAGATTTCCTATGGCTCGGTGAGCTCTTCCTATTCCATTTGGTAATCCCTCTTTTAAATCAAGTACTTCAAGAAGCCAGGAATTCAAAAAGGTGATGATGTCTTCTCCCTCTGTTTTTTTTCTGGAAGGCCAAATATTGTTATATTAGTTCTCCTCTCCCTATTCTCTAAATCATCCACTTTATTAAGTAGCCAGTTATTTTGGTGAAGTAAGAATTCTGTCTGATTTTCCTCTTCTTTGAGTCTTCCATCTATGTCATTTAGTGATGTCTCCATATCAAGTAATGGTACTTACGTATTATCGCAACCAGATTTTCAGGGTTGTGATTTTCACTTACTTTGGTAGAAACGGGGCCATGAAACACTGGAAGGTGGTATTCAGACCCTGTATTGGTGGGGGATAATTTCAGATTACCTTCGGAAACAGAAACAGTGGAGAAAATCCTATTCCTGTTTTTTGCATGTGTGTTGCATGCTTGAAATGTCATGCCTGCTGTCAGTGTGATGAATGGATTGTAGTCACTGTGTGGAAGGAATCCTTCAGAGAATGCAAACACAGACACAGAAGTGATGGTTTTGGTGACCTTTATTTTTTTGACAATTTGCGAATACAGCAATGGTTAAAAGTAAGCAAGTGTAGCTAAAACAATTGCTCAGTGGCTGTGTTTGACTTCTCTGAAGAATTCCTTCTACAAGTTCAAAAAATACAAATGAGAGTATGATAGCAGCCATGAAAACTGTAGCGTGCATGTGTAATGCAAAAAACAGGGCAAGGGTTTTCTTCACTGTTTGTGTTCCCAAAGGTAATCTGAAGACATACCAAGTCTGATTACCACCTTACAGTAAATGTAAAGGTTTTGGGCAGTACTACACATTTACAAAGACAGTCTAAATTGTTTCATGCACTCCTATCAGTGCTAGTATGTACATTTCGCAACTGAGAAAATCTGGTTGCGATAATATGTAAGTACCCAAGTAATTTACTTTGTTGTTGCTGCAGTATTTCTTTTAGTATATCTGTTTGCTTTTGGCAGTTTTCCTAGAGACTTTCCAAATTATCAGTGAATCTATCCAATTTCAATGACAGTTCATGTAATGTGGAAGATATCAGTTGTATCTCCTTCTTCAGAGTGGTTTCTGAGTGAGAATTCTTTAAACTGGCCATTACCAAACAGCTGTGTTGTTCTCCAGAATATTTTGACAGGAAAAACTCAATAATATTTCTTGAAATTTGGTAGAGTTGTAGTTCTTAAGTTCCTTAATATTTTTCTTCTATTTCTGGTTAATGAAAATAAACTTTCCCTGTTTTCTAGTACTGTGTTGTGGAGCTCTAAAAAATGCTGCTTATCTGTTGGCCATCTAGGGTCTGCCTGTATTATGTTATTTGAGGGCAGTTGTGTGCCATCCAAGATTAAAAAAATTCTGTTATACAGTAAAGGCTGTGCAGTATGCATAACAGTATACTGTAAATTTCTGTTAACCTTGCATGTGCAAAAATGCATCAGTTGTGTTACTTGTAAACAAAGTAGTAAATATTCTTTTCAAGTTGACACACAATAGATCCTCCTAGAATGACACCAGCTACATAATCAGTTATTATTGCCAATTATCTTTACTTTGAAACTCTCCATTCTTCTCTCCTCCAGATCTGCACCTACACTCATGAGCAAAGGGAGTGTTGGTGATCCAAATTTATGGGAGTAATCCAGGTTCTCATGAGGGCCACAGTCTGGGGAGACAGTATGCTTAGACAGTGCAATACCACTGCAGAGCAAGAGAAATAAAATTTATTATTTGATGCACCAATGTTATAAAATAAAATAAGATTCTGCCAAAGAGCAGAATGCCTTTGATTTCTAATCATGCTTAAACTTTTGTGGAAAGAGCAAGAAAAGACATTTCAAGTTCTGACATATGAGAGAGGAATACTTTATAATATACTGTTTATTTTCTGCACTTGATCTTAGCATAGTAGTTTTGTACAGTACCAATATATCTTTCATTTTAATTGAAAAAATAATATGACATGACATACCTTGCCTATGCATGCTATGCAAGGCCCTACAGTGATATCCAGATCTAATATTCAAGTGACAGCTATTGGAATGTTAAACTGCTGGGTATCACTTCTGTCATAGTCTATGTATCCATTATAAATTGAACATTGTAAAGTAGGCATACACATACACACACACACTTATATATATATATATATATATATATATATATGATATATATATATAAATATATAAAATGATTTATACATGCACACATAGACACAGACATATACACATAAACATACACACTCTAATACACACACACACACACACACACACACACACACACACACACACACACACACACATGCAGACACACACGCACATGCACATACCTCTTTTTCTCTGTTGCTCTTTCTCTCTATTATAAGGTTATCCTTCATTTCTATTATTGAGTGATCTTTATGTAATTATGCATGTTCAGGACAGACACATTAAAAATTAGCACAATTGCAAACCAGAGCATCAAATTGCATCAAAAGAGAAAGAGTAAAATGTGTACCTCATCAGAAATTATGTATTTAGGACATATGCCACTCAGAAAGGACAGTAATGTCAGTATGAAGCAGCAGCACAGGTGTTTAGGGTACAAATCTGAAATGTTTGTCAATCCCCTCAGGTGGGAGCACTGCAAAAGTTGTTAGTCAATATTTTCTATGCCCTTGATCTTTTAGCTTTGAGTGTCAGTCTTATGAGCTTGACTGCCGTGATCAAATGATGTCATTTTATCCTTTCCATATTTACAATGATCATTATTGAAGGAAAATAATGAGTTGCTTGCTTTGATTATAAAGAAAAGCTTATTCTATAATCATGAAGGAACTTAGTAATGTATCTTGTGTTTAGTTCTAGATCATATGAGCGAATCACACAAATTGCGAACGCTCATACTATCAAATGTACCGGACCGCAAAGTGCTTTTTCTGAGATCACGGTACAGTGAAAAATGCGATATTTGACCTTTCTTCACTGTACTGTGATCTCGGAGCTGGAATATATATTTAGCCGAGGGGGTGGGCGCAGCCCCCCATAACAGGAAGTTCGAGGTCCAGTATGTTCGATATTATGAGCATTCGCAATTTGTGCGATATGCTCATATGATATAGACCCTTGTGTTTATATATTGCTGGTATTTATTATTAGAGCTTTGGTCCCTCAGTCTGCTGTTACCTCTCCCAGTACTATATACAAGATATAAACTTGCATTGACAACCAGATTATATATTGATAGCCTATAAGAAAGAACATAATGTATTTTAGAATTGTTTTCATTTTCCAGCTATATCACTTTCCTAGCAAAGGATTGCTGAACCTTTTCATTTAATTTCAGCTGTCTTATTAGAAGGTTAAAGAACACATAATTTTACTAATAACTGGTTGATGTTAGCACAGAGTAGGACTTTTTTTTAGAATGTTACACTCAAAGGAACTTGAGGAGAAATGTCACAAAATATATTTTCAAAAACCTGCTATCATTGCTAGTCTCATAATTCAATTATTACTGTACCTTATGGTGAAGTTAATAAAAATAACGCATAACTGTTTTGGTGTTAATTTTGTTTTTTTTAACAATTTAATTTAGGGGCTGTACAAAGACTAGTACTTGTTGGCAAAATCAAATAGGAATCAATCCACTCACTGACCTTTGATTAGCAATAATGAAAAATATTTTGGATAAAAATTGCAGTAGCTATAATACAATTAAATATTGCTACAGTAGCTTATTTTGATATGTTGTAAGAACAATTTCAAGTAAAATCAGCAGTGTTCTTAACCAGAAAAAAATGCCCTACTGGAAGTGGGTTTCTGAAATTAATGAAGACTCTATAGATGATACTGAACCAAACAAGAGTTTTAATTCACTTGGGAACATACCCCGAATGGTAAGGTTCCTTTCATTAGCCTTTCAAGATTACAACTTTTATATAATCATATGACAGGTCTAGAATACTGCAAGCTTAACAAGGAAGCCATGACATTGGCCAAATAGGAAATGCAGACATTCACATACATTACCCATCACTAAATTATTTCAGCAGTGATTTAACAAGGTATGATGAAACAGAAAAAGTGTTTTTTTTTTTAAAAATAGTCCTTACAAGAGTGGAAGAGATCAAACTGGGACTAAATGTTTTAAAGAGGCAAAGAATTTTCATCCAAAAAACTCTACTACTGGAAATGTCCTAAAAGTAATGGAAACGCAGAAATAACATTCCAAACAATTTGTTTTGCTGAAGGTTTCAAAAAGGTAAAGAACTCTACTTTGGACATTTTTGAAGATCTCTGTACAGTCAAAAAAGTAACCCTTGAGGCATTTGGGTTTCTACAAACAGACAACATAAATATTTAATATATACAGAAAAGCACAAGTCAGCAAAAAATGTAGTCGTTATTTATTTAAAGCATGTTACCTTACAAATATAAATTACCAGGGTTGTTCACTCCCATCCTTACTTTTTAAGAAAGCTGCCTCTCAGTTTTCCTACATAATAAGCATCACATGAAACGCAACTCTCAAGATAAACTGCTCCCTTAGTTGAGCATAATTGAGTAACAGGAAATTGTCTAAGGGTATGATTCAACAGTTAATTAGGGACTACTGTTGATATAAGTGCATCATGTGAATCTCATAAATTTCATAATCACACTATCCATTTTTTGTTGTTTTTGTTCTCATCTCCTTTTGCTTCCAAAATTGGTGTTGTCTCTTATTTTGTTAAACACTGTTGTAGAATTAGTACAAATAATGCCTTTCAAGTCCGCATCAAAACCTGTATTGCAGTTTTCATTTGCTATTGATCTTCTTCATGCTCCTTCCACTTTCCTGCTTCAGAGTAATCTCTGTGTACCACAACAACAGCCTTATTTCCTATGAAGCAGATGACTCATCAGTCCTCTTTGGTTTTCCTGTGTCTGTACAGTTTCTATTCTCTCCATTCCATTATTGTAACCAAATACTTCTCCACCATTTTGAAATTTTCCAGATACTCATTTTTATAAGTTTCAAACAATAAATCATTACAAAATGAATGATTTAAATCGTTTTTGTTTGTTTGTTTGCAACATTAAACACAATTTTGCATTTACTCTTGTGAGAGTATTCATAATTTCATAGCCAGCCCTGTCAAATAGATTTATCAGATATTTGTGTGCCCAGGAGTTCCACTCAATTTCATTAGGGCATTTCCAAATTCTCATGTCTTTACAGGCTTGCTTAAGTCATATACAATTTTTCAAGTAAAGCGTGTCCAACTTGAAGCCCCTGCATTTTTGTAATTTAATTTTTAAAACTTCCATTTGCTTGGTGCAGAGTCATGTGTGGTATCCGCATCTTCCTTATCCAAACAAAGGTGAAGGAGTACTTTACTGGATGATCTCTGGTAATGATTTTTGGTCTATAATTATCACGACTTTTGTTATAATTAATTTTCAGATTGGTGTTGAATACATGGAATATATGGAATCCAGGTCAGTATTAGTCTTGGATGGCAATGGGGTTTGCCTCTTATTAATGCTGCTTGCTGGGTAGGTCAACTGCTATATTAGTAGTGCATTCCTCCTATGGTTTGCTGAAAAATCACACCTGTACCAGAGTATTGCTTAACATCTCCTGGGATGACATACTCAAGGAGTTCAAACTGAAAATTAATAACCATAACAAAAAACACAAGATTCAAATTAAATACAAACTAATAATCAAAATAAAATGCAGTTAAGAACATTTTATTAATAGTTTTAAGTGCTTTGGCCTTTTGAATACATGAACTTCATCAGTAACAATAAATTAACATAAAAACAGTCATGATAATTATATGGTAAAGGGATCAACTCATGTGGCAATAAAAAGCACCAACTGATCCTTACAAGACCTTATGATACAAAGTGATACAAAAATCAATTCATAATAGACTCTATTTTTAAAATCATCCAGGGGTTAAATAATAAATTATCAAGTGCATGTGCATATGAACACTTATATTTTGAAACTTAAAAACAAAGCATATGTATTACCTTGTATCAGACTTGTAACTTTGTCAACCTAAGTTCGAGCACACTATTAACTGATACCATGCAATTTAAAGCACTGTGTTTCCTAGCAACCCATTGTAGTTGCTATTCTAAAGTGATTTCCCATGCACAACTCCTAGTTTTTTCTTGGAATTTTTATCCAAAATAAAAAAAAAATTATAAAAGCTTTTAACATTTTATTTTCTGCTTTGTGGTTGTACAAATTATTAACATCAATCATTTTAATATCATATACCTTAGAAAGCTGCCCCTTAGTTTTGCCCATATAGTAAGCATCACATGAGAAACAGCCTGTAAGATAAACTACTCCCTCAGTTGCACTATAACACTGCCCTCAACAGGGGAATTGTTTAAGGATAGACAGTCATTTGGGGCTATTGTTGATATGAAGCACCATTTGCATTTCCCACATTTCATCATCATACTATTTTTTTCATCTCCTTTTGCTTACAAAATATATTTATTGTTTATCTGTATACAAAACACTACCAGAGGATTAATACCATTAATGTTTTCCAAGTCCATATTAAAAACTGTATTCCAATTTTTACTTAATATGGATCTAATTGTTATGAAATCTACTATAAATGGTATTATGGGATTTACTTTATCTACTCACTTTTTCAACCTTTTCTGACAAAAAAATCATCTTTTGCAAGAATGGTGCAGAATTTTTTATTTCCTTCCTTCCCACACTTATTTATCAAACTGTATCACATAATTCTTAGGGTACTTTTGTTCAAGAAGCATCCCCACTATTTTAGCCTTCTGCAATAAATTCTTCATCATCTAACACTAGATGAAACAAATTCACCACTTGCCTATTAGCAATAGTCAATTTCTGTATAGGGGAGTGACAACTACTGGAGAGCAGTTATGCATAGGAGAAGGTGATTTTTTTTTCTTAAAAACTGATTTAGCTTCTGCTGCTGCTCCTCTCTGGTGGCCAAGACTGGCCACTGTTCTATTCTAGCAGGAGAATACAGGTTAGTAACAGTTAGAACTGATTAACAGAAGTTTGTTAAGCACATTTTAATGTCAGAAGGTGAGTTGACTTGTCTTTTTCTTGATTTAGGAACATAATCATAGCACTCCATATACTACACTGCAAAAGAGTGTTAGTCTGTTATAAGATGATCAGACAGTAGTATATTAAGAATTAAGACACAATGGAGGAGTCAACACTTCAGGCAGATAGACGTAGTAGAATAGGTCAAAGGATTGGTGTTGTGACTGCCATCCTGTACTTTCAGTGGTACTGTGGCAATTAGAGGTAGTCTATAGAGCTATCGCAGCAAATCTATAGAGTTATTGCAGTAAATCTGATCTGTGACACTCCTCCCAGTCTAGTGTCATTAGCTCATTCTACCTAATACAGAGAGAACATTTGATAAGGCCTTCTGTTTCTCCTTTTTCCCTTTCAAAAAAAGGGAAAAAAGAAAAAAAATATATAGAGTATATTTCAGAGCATTTATTATAACTTTAATTGCCTTAATATCGCTACAACTCAAGTGCTCTAGGTTGCACTGCATCTGAAGTGTTTGTGTGTTTTAGCTGCTTTTCTGTATATATAGACTTCTCTGTTTCTTTAACTAAATAAGCTCTGCAAAGTTGTTTTATTGCATTCCTGCCTGTATTTCTGAGTTTTGTTGCACTTTTAAAGTTTGTTTTTGTTTAGTTTAACTGGTAGGCTACACACTCAAGTGTGCTAGCCGAATTAAAGAATTTACTGTGTTTCTGTATCTAATTTCTGCTACTTTGTTAAAAAAAAAAAAAAAAAAAAAAAACCTTGTTTCCTGCCTTTACTGAACTAGAATAGTCCAGTCTTCGGGTATTGCTGATCTCTGGGCTGTGTCATAGTTCCTATGTTGCCCATATCATTATTTGGATAGGAGGAAGCTTCTTTGTTCACCAGTGAGAGTGGGGAGCTCTGAGCATCCTATATGTCCCTTGAGGAGTGGTTCCAGCCCAGTGACCTGTAGCTTATTGGCCATTTTGGGCCCTTTCATATCTCTTCTAACCCCCTGCTTTAAAGCCAGCTTTAGTGCTCTTTTGCACTTGAAATTTAAAGTTTGTCCTGTTTGTTGCATTTACCTGTTGAGGCTACACACTTAAGTGCGCTAGTCTGTGTTACATATTTATTGCATTTTCCTGCTGTTTGTTGCAAAAACACGAAAGAAAAACAAAAAAATTATCCTTGTTTCCCACCTTTCCTGACCTAGAGTAGTCCAAATACAGGCTTTGCTGTATTCTGGACTTTTGGAAAGTTCCTGTGTTGCCCATTTCCTTTCTTGGATAAAGGGAGGCTTCTTTGTTCACCAGTTGTAGTGGGGAGCTTAGAGCAGCCTATCTATCCCTGGAGGAGTGTTCCCAGCACAAGAATCTGGTAGCCTATTGGCCGTTTTGGGTCAATTTCTAGCTCTTTCAAGTCCCCCTGTATAAAACCCGCTTTGGCGCAGTTTTTGCGCTTGTTACTACTCAGCCAAGGTCCTAGTGGTCCTACAGAGTGATGCTAGCAGCAGAGAGGCTAAAAGAGTGACTGCTAACCTGATAAAAGTGTTTTTTTTTCCTGCTACTACCTGGGTGACTGTCCAATTTAGCTAAACTGCAAGTATTTCTGCATTCTTGAACTGTTTTAAACTGTTTAAAGTTGTTTTTGCACCTGCACTTTTAACGTTTGTCCTGTTTGTTGCATTTACCTGTTGAGGCTACACACTCAAGTGTGCTAGCCTGTGTTACATATTTATTGCATTTTCCTGCTGTTTGTTGCAAAAAAGAAAAAATATATCCTTGTTTCCCATCTTTCCTGACCTAGAGTAGTCCAAATACAGGCTTTGCTGTATTCTGGACATTTGGAAAGTTCCTGTCTTGCCCATTTCCTTTCTTGGATAAAGGGAGGCTTCTTTGTTCACCAGTGGCAGTGGAGAGCTTAGAGCAGCCTATATATCCCTGGAGGAGTGTTCCCAGCACAAGAATCTGGTAGTGTATTGGCCGTTTTGGGCCAATTTCTAGCTCTTTCAAGTCCCCCTGTATAAAACCCACTTTGGCATGGTTTTTGCACTTGTTACTACTCAGCCAAGCTCCTCGTGGTCCTGCAGAGTGGTGCTAGCAGCAGAGAGGCTAAAAGAGCGACTGCTAACCTGATAAAAGTTTTTTTTTTTTTGCTGCTACTACCTGGGCGACTGTCCAATCTAGCTAAACTGCAAGTATTTCTGCTTCTTGAACTGTTTTACACTGTTTAAAGTTGGTTTTGCACCTGCACTTTTAAAGTTTGCCCTGTTTGTTGCATTTACCTGTTTAGGCTACACACTCAAGTGTGCTAGCCTGTGTTACATATTTATTGCATTTTCCTGCTGTTTGTTGCAAAAAAAGAAAAAAATAAAAAACAAAAAAAATTATCCTTGTTTCCCGTCTTTCCTAACCTAGAGTAGTCCAAATACAGGCTTTGCTGTATTCTGGACTTTTGGAAAGTTCCTGTGTTGCCCATTTCCTTTCTTGGATAGAGGGAGGCTTCTTTGTTCACCAGTGGCAGTGGGGAGCTTGGGGCGGCCTGTCTGTCCCTGGAGGAGTGTTCCCAGCACAGGAATCTGGTGGTCTGTTGGCCATTTTGGGCCAATTTCTAGCTCTTTCTAGTCCCTCTGTATAAAACCCACTTTAGCGTGGCTTTGCACGATTTTGCGCATAACGCAGCATCGGGCAACGCCGCTTAATTGGGTTTAAACCATTCTCGGCTCCACAAAGTCTGCTCTTCACTTTTTAACTTAGAACTGATCTAGTTCTCATAACAAACACCCTATTCCTACTCTAAAGCCCGGCACTTGCTCACTAAAGCAATTATATAAGTCAGCGCTAAAAAATTAAAAGCACTACACCCTCACAAACTCCCCTTGAGTACCTTGCTCCCCATTGGCCCTTTTTTCAATTATAAAGGAATTCCCAATACTATTCTAGCATGTCCAAAGGTCAGTTGTCAATATCCTCTCCGGTCCAGCTGGTGAATCTGGGAATCTTGAGGCAATGTTGCAACTGCCTCATGTACACAGACAACCCTCTCCTCCTCCCAACAAATTCCAACACATGTGAGAGATGCAACCATATAGCCAAACTGGAGGCTAAGTTCTCTCAACTCAGTACTGGCGTAACCAGTCAGGAGGAGAAGGAAACCACACTCACTACAATTCTAGTCTCACATAGACCTACCACAACAGCAAACCAAACACATAAACACACAAAAACATACTCGGAGGCTCTAAATAAAAATCTGCCTAAGCAGCAGAGATCTCCAAAGCAGACACCCAAGCAACCGCTACCCCAAAACAAAACATGTGCAACACATAGATCACAAAGCCAGTGTGCCAAACAGTCACAGCCCTTAAGGCTAAACAACACACCTGATACACTTGTAATAGGTGACTCTATCGTCAGACACACTGACGTCGCGCTCACCAGGCTGAACAAGGAGAAGGTCACGATGAGCTGCCTGTCAGGTGCTAGGATCCGCCACATAACACAAGCACTCAGGTCACTCCAAGGCAAGTACAAATATGACCCAGTCATTGTCCATGCTGGTGTGAATGACCTGAGACATACCTCCCTGGACTACATGAGAAGAGACATAGAGGAGCTCTCTGAGCATGTAGCCCAGGCCAGTATGACCCTGACCTTGAGTAGCATCTTACCATCACCAAGAATGATGCCACAATATGAAGACAAGATGATCAATTTCAATAATTGGCTTAAGTATTGGTGCCATTCAAGGGGGATCCAATGTCTGTCAGCCTGGGATGACATGCTCGACAAGCCACAATGCTTCACTAGGGATGGCTTGCACCTGTCACCCCTGGGCTTCTGGATATTGACAAAGGCTCTTGCCACCCCCATAGTGCCTTTTTTAGGCAAGACTCAAAAGACAAACCCACCTCCATAGGTATCACAAGGGATAAGAAACTAAGAGTAATGCTACTCAATGCCAGAAGTCTAAACCTCAAGATGCACGCACTCAAAACTCTCCTTAGCATGGAGAACATCGATATCTGTGCAGTAACAGAAACCTGGTTCAAGGCTCCTGAGAGTACTCCAGCACTACCAGGTCATACCTCATACCATGTTTTTCGGCCCCAAAACTTGGACCGAAACACAAAAGGAGGGGGAGTATCAATATTCGTCAAAGATACCCACACCTCCAGGTTGGTGGCACAGCACGAAGCATCAGAGACTATCCATGTGCAACTAACAGTGGGTAAAACTGCCTTCCAGTTTATGCCTGCTACAGACCACCCTCCCAAACCCAGGAACCCCACTCGGCATTCCTGAGAACACTGGAAAATATGAAGTTCTCTCCAAACACCATTATATTGGGTGAATTCAACTACCCAAACATAGACTGGGAGCATTACTCTAGCTCCAACACCCTAGCCCAAAGGTTCCTAAAATTTATAAACTCAAATGCTATGGAACAACTTGTTACCACTCCCACAAGAGGGGAAAACATACTGGACCTGATCATCACCAACATGGAGACTCTATGCTCCAGACCAGAAGTGTATCCCTCACTGGTAAGATCAGACCATAAACTAATCTCACTAGATATTCACATCCCGAACCCAGCCCCTGCCCAGAAAACCACAGTGAAAAACTTCTCTAAAGCAATTTCACACTCCTCAAAACCGAGGTGGAATCCTTCAAAGCCCCCGGGCCTGTGGAAAATAGGGCGCATACCACAGAATCATTTATAAAGGCATTCTATGAACACCTTCAGGAATGCATGGATCATGCAATCCCAAACAAAACCAAGACCCAATCCTCCAAAGGCAGGTGTCCTGTCTGGTGGACCCCAGCCATAAACAAACTATACAATAGAAGTAGGAAGCTACAACATGATAGAGGAAAATCCCAAAAAGGGAAGGCATCTCTGATCAGTATTAGTAAAAAACTACGGGCACTCAAAAAATCATCTAAGGCCAGCTTTGAGAAAAAAATTGCACATAACACTAAAGATAATCACAAGGCTTTCTTTAGTTATGTTAGGAACCTGGGTGGGAATTCCCAGATATGCTCAGAATTAGTCCAAAATGATAAAAAATACACCGAACCCACAGACATTGCCAACATCCTAGCTGACAGGTTCAGCGCAAACTTCTCCCCCCCCTTCCCCACCAAAAGGGCAAATATCTATCCCAGCAGAGTGCTGCCCCCCTGACATCTCAGCTGCCCTCTCCAAAGCAAAAAACACAGCATCAATGGGACCAGACGGTGTCCCAGGCTGCGTCTTACATGAACTCCAAGAAGAACTAAACCCAAACATAAAACTACTGTTCAATCTCAGCCTTACTACAGGATATGTACCCAAAGAGTGGCGTACAGCAACAGTGGTCCCTCTCCACAAAGGTGGTGCCTCAACGGATCCTGGAAACTATCGCCCCCATAAGCCTGACTAGCTTGGTCTGCAAAGCTATGGAAAGGATCATCATGGACCTCATAAATAAAGATATTGGGGACCTACAGACACTGGATCCTACCCAGTTCGGCTTTGTTAAAGGCAGATCCAGCCTCTTAAACCTGTTCGATTTCTTTGAAACAGTCACCAAGGCCATTGACGAGGGGAAGGTGGTCCACACAGCCTACTTGGACCTCGCAAAAGCCTTCGATACAGTACCTCACTTGGGCATTATAGATAAGCTCACCAGCTTAAATATAAACCCCTATATCATTAGATGGGTTGCAAACTGGCTAAAGGACAGAACCCACATGATTAGAATTGCTGGAGCCATGTCAGACTCCAGACCAGTTACAAGTGGCGTCCCACAAGGCTCAGTCCTGGGACCTCTCTTGTTCTGTATATATATCTCAGAGGTACAGTCCAACACGGAAGGACTGTGGCTGACCAAGTTCACAGATGACTGCAAACTGGGTGCCATAATCGACTCTCCAGCCAACACAAGCTTCCTACAAAACGGCCTCATAGAAACAGACAACTCGTGCCAGAGCCATGGCCTCAAGCTAAATGCCAAAAAGTGTATAGTCATCCCCTTTGGCAAAAACAAAGTGCCCACAAATTACCACATAAGTGGTAATCCATTAAGTACGGAAGAAGTAATCAGGGACCTGGGGACCCATGTTGATAGCAATCTCTCATTCGACAACCACGTGGTCAAAGTGGTTAGAAAAACATTTTATATAGCCCACCTAATCATGAAGGGATTCACATCTAGATCAGGGGAGGTCATCGTGCCTCTTTACTCATCCTTCATCAGGCCCATAATTGAGTACAATGCCCCTTTTGGGATGTACCTTACCAGACACCTGCGCAACTGGAAAGACCCCAAAAGTACCTCACCAAGAGGATGAAAGGGCTCAAACAGATGCCATATGCTGCCCGGTTAAAGAAACTCCAGCTCTACTCAGTGGCATACTGCCTGCTCAGAGGCGATCTGTGCCAGATGTATAAAGCCATGTCCAACCTGGAATTAATGGACATGCTGCACCTCAGAAAATCCAAATCCCATTGAGCTATGTGCTCAAGAGACTTGAACCTCAGCACTGAAATAAATAGGACATGCTGGAGGGACAGATTCATAACCCAGAGGCTCCCTTCACTCTGGAATAAAATCCCAGTCCAGGTTAGGCAGAGTCCCTCATTGACTCTCTTCAAGAGGAATCTTGATGAGTGGATGGGAGATCATAGATTTACCCCTTGTATCACTTCTGTGTCACTGTTAGACAGAGGCACAGTATACTAACCTCGAAATAGGGCATAGCAAAATTCATTTAAAATGGGTGGCGAAAGCCAAACACACTCTGGCTAGGCTTGTAAATGTCCTAGGGCAGATGGCCTAGTATGAGCCTATGAACCTATGAACCTATGAATAAGAAAGGGAAGTAATTATACTGAGTTCATAAAAAGATTGTCAGTAAAGCATGACATTTACATAGATGAACAGGTTTGTAAAGTGAGGAAATAGGGGAGCAGAATATATATAACAGGCTGGCACATAACTGTAAGAAAGGTAGTAGATGCACTTATAAGCTGACATATTACAATTGAGATGTAAGCATTACAAAAGGAACATAAGGATGAAACTCATGTCTATGAAAATCTGAATTATATAAAGTAACATTGCATAGATGATAAAGTGCATGTCAGAATATGTGAGAGGCAAGAAAAGAGTAAGGAATGAAGATCACAATGTCTAAAATTGTGATATAGTGAGCAAAGAAGAGTTAATAACAGTGTGATGGAAAGGGAGAAGAAATGACAGAAATGATAACACTGTATTGATATAGGGCTGGATTTACGAAAGCTTGCATGGAGTTGTAGCGTAGAGTAAGACGTCAGACAGCCAATATGTCTGCTGAGCGATCCAGCAACAGCCGGCAAGGGCGTGCATGAGAGCTTCTAAAGCTACACTTGCACGGACAGTGTCATGGTATGCAAATTACCTCATTTGCTGCTGAAAGCTATGCAAATGAGGTAAATTTGCAATCCAGGAAACACTAACCTGTCTGTGGAAGAGTAGTGTTATTTGCAGAAATGTACTCCGTTGGTAACGGAGTACCGTTCTGCAAATTGCTTAATGGAGTTATGACAGCTCCAAATAAAGGATGCATCCAATTGAGGAAGCATGCCAATGGCCAAATATAAGGCTATTGGCATTTTTAAATGTTTAAAATTATTAAAATATATTTTTCCCCCCGATCTCCGATGTTTAAGCATAGCGCAGTGCGGCACTTAAAAAAGCAATAAAATAATAATTTTAAAATAGACAAAAATAGGCATTTTCACTAAAAAGCTTATCCTGCCATGCAGGTGAATGGCAGGCTGAAGACACCATGGCCACTGAGTACTGGTTGCTAAGGGGGGAAGCTCAGTGTGAGAGATGTAACCAAGCATTAGTAGGCAATCCTATGCAAATGAGGATAAGGATAGTAAATCCCAATTTTCCCCAGCATATGAGCCATGTCTCAAGAGTGTAAGTGTAGGAGTAGGTGAGTAGTAGAGTAGAAGATAGGTGACATCATGAGGGAGTATGTCAGAAAGGCTGCATGCTTATTAGAGCACAGTGTCCTGCGTTTGCCCTGAGTTGCTCAGGATTGCAAGAGGCGTGTCTACATTTGTCTTTTTTGAAAACCAGAAACCAAAGGTGTACACCATGAAAATAACTGAACTTTCTTGCAAAGGAGCACA
The DNA here is from genome assembly GCF_019279795.1 of Protopterus annectens. NCBI lineage: Eukaryota > Metazoa > Chordata > Ceratodontiformes > Protopteridae > Protopterus > Protopterus annectens. The sequence goes on from NC_056733.1 coordinate 1,514,690,011, forward strand.
CAGAGTGTGCACGCGTTTGCACCCATGTGCACCCATGTGTGCGTGTTTGCACTTGTTTGCGCTGCACTGCCCCACGTGGAAACAGAAAGGGAAAGAAAGGAAAAGAAGTAGTAAGAAGTTAACCAAGCGGAACTAGCAGAGCTGCCAGGTGAAATATATCAGAATCAGCCAATTACACAGGCAGCAGACTAACCCAGCCCAGCCTAGCACTTTAAACTCTGCAAACAGCATTCGTCCTTGTTTTTTCCCAAGAACTCTGCAACACTGCAGTATACAAAGAGGGAAAGCTTAAAAACTATAAAGTCAGACAAAATGTTAGGGGCTGCTCTTACTATCATAAATCAACATGTGCAAGATGCTGAGGGTGGTGATGTTGTGAATGCTGCTGAGCAACCCACAGTGAGGAGAAGGAGAAGAGTGTACAGACAAAGGGTAACCTACCAGGGGCTACATGAGCTGGAGATAGTGGAGTGCTATAGGGTGGACAGAGACCTCCTGCAGCAAACTGTTGAGCTGTGACGGCCACGCCTCACACACAGAACCAACAGAGGGTAACCCATCCCAGTGGATACCAAGGTATGTGTTGGCCTAAGAATACTAGCTACAGGTACCATCCAGAGACCAACTGGTGATATGATGGGGATTTCACAGGCATCAGCATCCAGGGTACTGCACCAGTTCAGTTCCTGGATGCCATGTCAGCACATGTCGTTGAGCATGTATATTTCCCCAATTCCCGTGAGGCAATGGCCAGCAATATGCGTCTTTTATACCAAATAGCAGAATACCCTGAGGTAGTGGGTGCAATAGACTGCACGCACATACACATCAAATCACCACCCAGTGAGTGGGGTAGGGTCTACATCAACCGCAAGGGCTTCCCCTCCATCAAATGCCAGGTCATGTGCAATGCCCAGGGCATAATAATGAATGTGTGTGCTGGCTGCCCTGGAAGCTATCACAATTCCCACTACCGGCATCTGACTCAGCTGTACCAGAGATTTGCCAATGGGGACATCACTGACGGTCACCTAGTGGGGGATGCTGGATACGCAATTGAGCCGTGGCTGATGACACCCATCAGAAATGCACACACACCCGAACAAGAACTCCATAATGAGGTACACGCACAAACAAGAAACATTATTGAGCGTGTGTTTGGGATGCTCAAGTCACGGCTCCAGTGTCTGGACACATCTTGTGGAGCCTTGCAGTACTCACCAACTATATGTACCCAAATTGTCATGGTATATGCCATGCTACACAATATGATCCTGTGAAAACAGCTGCAGCAGGAACAGCATGGAGCAGGGCCAAACAGCCCCCCACCATTGCTAAGGCCTGCACAGGCACAGTGTGACTCGGAGGAGGAACAACCTGAGCCTGCCCCAGTAGGCAGAAGGAGGCTTGCCCAGTATCCCCTGGCCTTGGCAAAGAGGCAATGCATAGCACATACACTGACTCAGTAGGAACCCTGGAAATGACAGCTCTCTCTGACTCGCACATACAGTAAAAGGGATGCCTAATTTGACACTACCTGTTTTCAAACATGTATAGGGAGTGTACAATGTGCATCCGACATAGGCAGCCCTACAGCACCAGCTGAGACATGAGTGCCCTATTTTAAGCAATATAAAGCATTGCTAAGCACATTTTACCAGTATTGAGCATATTTAAATACAATTGCGCGTAGCTGTGCACCGAGCTAACCAGCGCAATGTCAGGCAATGTTGAGCAATCTTGGGCAAAGTCGGGCAAAGTTGAGCAAAGTCGGGTAAACACGCTCACACCTGCTTTACTGTTCCTTAAGCAGTCTGGTCTGCCCAGCAGGAAAATAAAAATCAGTGACAGGGCTTGAACACAGGATACTGTGCACTATAGTCACAGTACTGAACCACTAAGCCATGACAGCATTTCACTGGCACAGACATAACTTAACTGACTCACACATACCCATTGGTGGGGGTCACATAACTAACAGTCACAGCCAGCAGGACAAATGTAGACAAACACAAACAAATGCTGTATCATGCCCTCTGAAAAGGCATATGAGAAACCTCCCACCAGGCCTATGCAGACAGATAACAACAGGCCAGGCAGTGTGATGTGAATTGGGTAGGCTATGAAGTCACAAACTAATATGCATGTAATTGGAAGCTAAGGTCTGTAGTGCAGTGGTATGCCTCAAGCCAGTACGATAGGCAACAGTACAGACTGAAATGGAGTACCTGATATAGCAATTCAGGCCTAGCAAATGTGTATAAGTGTCAATTGAACCCTTCATCCTATGTACACACACAGTAACAATCAGGTGAGCCTCCCAGGTAGAAATGTACAAATAATAGCAGTCCCCATTGTATGTAGAATGACTCATGGAAGCCCTGCAGGCACACTGTGCTTCCTGTCGATGTACAACACAAAGGTGAGCGCTGAAGTAAAAAACAACTTGATTTTCACACACATATAGTATATATGCTCATACTGGGCATGCTCACACACTTAAACAAATTTAGCAAATTTCAGTCAGCAACATACTGAAAGGTCATACTGGGCATGCTCACACACTTAGGCCATGTCTGAGTAGAGCAGTGGGCCACACATATCTGGCAGTTGCAGTTCTTACTCCAGACACTTGTCACTATTCACCAATCCTGCCTTGTGCACACACTGATATGAAAACAGATCCCGTATAATATATTGGACACCTGTAATAATCAAACTATGTACTCCAAGTACTTCAGTTGTTCAAAGAAAGTGAAAAACCAAAGAAGATCAATAATACTCCGATCAGTATCATCAAGAAACAATGAGCACTCCTAACATTATCCAAGCCATGGTCAAAGAGTCCATAGAGAACCATTAAGCTTTCTTTCGCTATGTTATAAATATCAATGTAAACTCATATATGTTTTGAGTCAGTGCAAACTGTAAATGAATACATGTACATGACTGACATTGCCAGCATCTTGTCAGACAGGTTCATACATATTTACCCCCTTCTCACTGACAAAAGGACCCATTATCATACCTGGAGATTGTGAAAACCCAGACATCACAAATATAATGGTTAAACAGCTCTTTCCAAACCTAAAAACACAGCGTGTATGGGATAACATGGTTTCCCTGGCTGTGTCATATGTGAACTCCAAAACAAACAGACCCTGCACCTGAACAGTCTGTTGAGACTCACCATCTGTACAGGATATGAAACTTGAATGGGTTACTGCAATGTTTGGCACACTCCACGAGTATTGGTGCTCAACAGACCATGGGTACTATTGTCTTATAAGCCTAATAAGCCTGATGTGCAAGGCCATGGAGTCCATCATTATGGAACTCATAAACAGAGCTATTGAGAGCCTACAAACACCCAACCCTACCCATTTTGATTTGGTCAGGGGCAGATCATGGTTCCTAAACCTGCTAGACAGTTTTCAAGGCAGTCACTCAGGACATGCATCAATGAAATGAGCTACACACGGCCTACATAGACCTTGAAAAGCCCTTTTCCAACATCCCACACACATGTCGTATCCACAAAATCAACAACCCGTGCATAAACACGTATGTCATCTGCTGGATTGCTAACTGGGGCACAGAAAGATCCCACAAGGTAAGAATTGTGGTCTCCTGTTCAAGCTGGTAACAACTTCTGTCCCCCATGGCTCAGTCCTGGGACCCCTCCTGTCTGGTGTATACTTTTCAGAAATACAGTCAAACACAAGGGCTATGTTTAGCAAGTTTTGTGGATGACTGCAAAAAGGCTGTCATAATCGATGTTTGGGACAACAGAGACATCTTTAAAAAGGGTCTCAGTCAGACAGATGTGGTGTCAAACTTATGGGCTCGAGCTACAGTCATACAAATACCACATAGGTACCAAGACCCTAAATATGGAGGTAATAATAAGGGATCTATGGACATGTGGATAGTCATCACTACTTCCAGAAACACATTCACAAAGTGGTTAGAAAATTATGCTATATGTTCCCCCAAACTGCCAAGGTCTTTGCATGTAGGTCAAAGGAGGTTCCCTCTACTCATCAGTCATCAGACCCATCATAGAGTACCACAACACACTTGCGATGAATCTGACTAGGCACCTTCAGCAGCTGGAAAGACCACTGACATACCTCAACAAGAGCATTACTGGCCTGAAACAGTTGCCCCATGCAACAAGACTGAATTTAACTCAATCTGTACTCTGTTGCATACTGTCTACTCTGGTGATCTCTGCCCAACAGACAGGTCCATGTCCAATGCAGAACAGATGTACATGTGCTATCTGAAGTAACTCCAAGCTCACTGTACTACATGCTCTAGGGATATCATCAGCACAACAATAAATAGAACATGTTGGAGGGATACATTAATAACTCACAGACTTCCCTTTCTTTGGAACAGGCTCCCTCCCAACCTACATTAAGCTGAGTCCCTCACTGACACTCTTCCAGAGGAGCATTGATGAGTGTATGTGAAACTGAACTGTCACACCATGGATCACTTCATCAGCTCTACTAGACAGAGGCTTAGGGAACAAACTCCATGAGTGGTGATAGCTGCACACTCTGGCCATACTAATATATGCCTTCAGACAGATAGCCTATTACCTACCTATGTACCTATATATATATATATATATATATATATATATATATATATATATATATATATATATATAGATATATAGATAGATATATATATGTAGGGGGAACACAGTATAATAAGCCAAAGATGGATGGGCAGAGATGTGTGTAAGAGGGTGACCATGACAGGGAGCCATCCAGGACTGTCCCACCCAGCACACATCCCAATGGCACAAAAGACATGAGGTGCACATCTCACCCAGTGCACATAACAGCCACCAGTATCTGTAAGCATTACAGTGTATGTGGTCCATGTGCCTGCTGTACATCATGACAGTACAATGAAGTACATATCTACTATCTGTAGACATGTACCTGTCACAAAGTCTACTACATGCCTATGAACCTATCTTCAATAAGGCACATGTTAGCCTAGGCAAGTTGTGCAGCTTTCACCACCCCATTGGGTAGTCTCCCAAGCCCTCATTCTAATAGTTAGTACCCTAAGCCCCTTTCTAGTGGGGCTGCTGATGTGATGCCTGGCGTGAATTGTCTGTTTCCCATCCACTCATCAAGGTTCCTATTGAAGAGTGTCAGCGAGGGGCTTTGTCTGATATACATTGGGACTCTGTTCCACAGTAAGGCAAGTGTCTGGGATGGTACTCTATCCCACCAGCATGTTGTATTCATTGTTGTGATGAGATTCATATCCCTGGAGTGTGTAGGGTGACTCAATTTTGTTATCTGTAGATGGAGCATGCTCAGCAGTTATGTGTTGGACATGGCTCTGTATGTTAGGCAGAGTGCGCCCCTGAGTAGGCGGTATGCAACAAAGAGCAGATTTAGTTTTACCAGTTGTGTTGCATAACACAACTGTTTGAAGCCAGTAATCCTCGTGGTGAGGTACCTCTGTGGTCTCTACAGCTGCTGGATATGCGTAGACGAGTACATACAAAATGGTGCATTGTACTCAATGATGGGTTTGATGACTTAAGAGTATAAGGCTACTACTATCTCTTTGAATCCTGATGCAAACCATTTGTTGATTAGGTGGGCCACATAGGATTTCCCAATCACTTTGGCAACATGGTTGTCAAAGGAAAGATGACTATCTACTTGTGTCCCCAGATCCCTTATTACCTTGTCAGTTTTAAGGGGGTAACACCTACGTGGTAGTTTGTGTGTACATTGTTTTCACCAAAGGGGATCACTATGCATTCCTCCACACTGAGCTTGAGGCCATGATTCTGACACCACACATCTGTCTCATAGAGTCCCTTCTGGAGAATATTTGTGTCATCCAGGGAATGTATTATGGCAAACACTTTACAGTTCCCAGCAAACTAGTCAACCACAACCCTCCTGTATTAGCATGTACATTTGAGAAGTCTATACCAAACAGGAGGGACCCCAGGACTGAACCCTGGGGGGCACCAGTTGTTACCGGTGTAGAGTCTGACATGTAGCCAGCAACTCTTAGTTTGTGGAATCTATCTGTGGGCCAGTTTGCAATCCATCTTGTGAAGTATGGATTCATGCCCAGGTTGGTGAGTTCATCTATGATACCTGACTGGGGAATGGTGTCAATGGATGTAATAAGGTATAGGTAGGCTGTGTTGAGCTCATTTCAATCATCTGTAGCCTGGGTAACGATCTCAAAGAAATCTACCCAGTTCAGGAGGAGCGATCTGCATATGATGAAGCCAAACTGCGTGTGCTCAACTTTGTGAAGGTTAACAATCTCTTTATTGTTGACTTCCATTGCCTTAAAGAGCAGACTTGTCAGGCTCATAGAGCATGAATGCCAAGGGGTTTTTGTGGCCCCCATCCCTGTGGAGTGTGAAGAACATTGCTGTGCAACATTCTATGGGTACATATCCTGCACAGAGCATGTAGAGAGAGCCCCACCTCAGCACCTGTGAGAGGAAAACAGGAAACACACTTTAAGACTTGAACATGATGTTAGATCACATGCACAGATGCACTCATGCACATGCACACATGCACACATGCACACATGCACATGCACACACACACATGCACACATGCACACATGTGCACATGCACACATGCATATGCACACATGCACACATGTGCGCATACACATGCGCACATGCACACATGCACATGCACACATGCACACATGTGCATGCACACCTGCACGCATGCACACATGCACACATGCACTTGCACACATGCATGCATGCACAGATGCACATGCGCACATGTGCACACATGCACACATGCTCACACACAAATACACTCCTCCCTAAAGCAGACACACACACACACACACACACACACACACACACACACACACACACACACACACACACACACACACACACTCACACACACACACACACACACACACACACACACATACAAAACACCAGCAATTTCAGAACATACACAATAGCAGGTGATGGTGGGGTACAGTATCACAAGCAAAACAGTCATATGACACATGTCAGCATGCAGGACATGTGTTGCTCAACAGCATGCAGTGCAAGTGTAGACAGTCCTTGTTACTAACAATATACACAGCTTTGATGCATGTGTTTTATTATTAGGTGATTGGCCTCCCCCTGGAACGCAATGCATCCATGGACACAACACTGCTGTGCAAGTATTCAAAACTCTGTAATGTACTGTGCACCATAACTCACAGGTCTACATACCATGGTTGGATGTGTATCTGTGTGTCAGATAGGTATCCAATGCTGATTACAGCCTCTGTGTCTTTAGCAAATAATTGTGGGCACAGTTTTAGCACATGCATGATGAGTATTCACACAACATCATCAGTGGTGCATGTACAATTGATGGACTACCATTAGTCCACATACCCAATGTACAGTAGTTATGGTGAGTGTAGATCATGTTGTGGACATGCCAGTATCAGCCATGACATGGCATGGTAAAACACAGCTGCATATTTAAACATCACACATACCCAATGTGTGTCATATGACCTAGCCACTCAATAGCATCACAAGACATATATGTGTCAGTTGTGCAAATGGAGATTGGTATGCATATTGTTTAGAGGTGCATATGTTTGCACACACACAGCATTGAGGTGTATAGCAATGAAAGCTATGTGTAGTACTGTGGTTACAATAACTGAATGGGGTATAGTACCACAGGCCATCATCATGAAGCATCATGTGGTCACTTAAGGCTACAAATGTTTCCCAAACCAGCACTAATCATGCTGTACCTGAACAGTACTACCTTGGCTACATTCACCATTTCACAACCAGTTGTTACATGGGTTTGTAAGGAGGCCAGTAAGGAGCATTCCCTGACATGAATGTGTAGTGTGTTGCAGAGTGTTTAAATGCCCCATGATAGGCCTCTACCCCTCAGGTATATCATGTGTAATGTGTGGATGAGATTTTGGATACTGGAGTGTGTCTTTACAGAGGGTTTGTGAATTATTTATGTGTAGCATGTTAAAATGCTCTGTGTATGACATAGTTGCGTATGTTATGTGCATGTTGAGTATCAACTTTGCCTATCCAATGGTCACTACAGTGTAGCCACATTTGTCTGAGATGATCTGGGTATTGCATGTGTTTGAGGCAGCTAATCACATTAGTGGGATGTGCGCGGTCTTACACCAAACATGCACAGCATGCATTATGGGTAGGTGTGCTACATGTGTACATGGCCTACACCTTAACTATGACATGCACTTTCTATTTACAATAATAAATGTAGAACACACTCACCAGCATCTGTCCGCTGTCTTGATGTCACCCCAGAGGGAAACAGAGATGAGACAGTTTATCAGTGGCCACAACTGTGGCATTGCTACTGTGTGTTTGCAATCTTACAGTAGAACAACAGTTTACATTCACAGGCCTACAGATTATGTTCCAAATGATCAGTATTGCACAACAACAGGCTCCACATCTTCTAACTACACACTCCACATCTCACATATGCATGATCTACCAATACAGATAACAGTAGTCTACAAGATATGCCATGTTACCTGCATGCTCCATGTGTGGTTGCTGGGTGGCTCTAACCTCCATCATGGTTTATGTCTGCTGCTGTTGTTGTTGGGCAGGTGCCACAAGGCTCAAGAGCAGCTTCTCCACTCTGGTGAGGGGGGGGGTGGATATTAACACCACCTCCTGTTGCAAGCTGTTGTCTCCAAACATCAGAAGCACGCTGACGGACATGTCTGAGTAGATCACTGCAGTGGTGGCGGGCGTACCTGCTCATATGTCCAGTTATGCAGGCCTACCTCATTGACCCTTCAGACAACATCTTGCCACATTGCAGTACGCTCCTGCTGGTTCTGTTTGGTTCGTGAGAACATTAGACTGTAGTGCTGTAATGATCTCATCTTCAGTACTACTATAGCTGGGATTTCTGTGATGTGCCATGATCCCTGGAAGACATAAAGAAAAAATATGTCTGAGCAAGTCATATGGCACATTTAACATTATACAGTACAGATATCACTGAAATGCCATATATAGCAACCTATTAGCTAACTGAGAGTGAAACACTTTAACTACCACTTATCACTGCTCACCCCACAACTGCTTGAAAGTGCCTGGCTCACTCTATCTAATGAACCATGTTCTGCACAGCAACAAAATAAAATCACTATATAAGACTATACAAGAGTACCTGGCACACTGTATGCAACACAATGCACCACCTAGCCACAGCAGATATACATCAAGCTGATGTGTAAAGAAATATGTTATCCATCACAATGAGTGTAAGGTCCAGTAAATGTATTACTATTATACCACACAACCTGTTAATGGCAAACCCATGGCCAAAATATGTGCACAATTCGGAATATAGGTCGCATACTGCTGTAGTCCACTATAAATGTTGCTAGATACGCAGTTATATGTTTTACCACACATATGACAGAGGACATGTTACAGACATACCCACATACACATATCAGACATAATTACAGGACACAAAGGTATGGCAACCCAGATAAGCTTTACATGTGTACTATACAGTACTGTGTGTCAGTACTTACAAAACATTAATCTTGGGGAATGTAATCTGTGATGAATACAGGGACCACACAAAACAGTGGATGCAAGCAATGTGAACATACACCATACTTTGCTGTACAGGCCCAGAGCTTCAAGTAGTACTATACTGCACACAGGATTTGTATTCAACATCAGTACCAATCAATCCTCATAGATGCAGTGCTTTAGCCTCCAATGACACACCCCAGTTAAAACCAAGGGACTTAATCACACTGTATGCCATAGCACTTTTTCTGCCTAGCAACAGAATACACAGCTTTTGCTGGGATCAAAGCAAGGACCCATAATACCATGACATAAACAGTTTCCTACTAAGCTATCCCACAAATACATATCTTTGACGTGTTCACAAACACATTGACCACCACAGTCAGTCAACAGTACAGAGAATCTATTGCAACAAGTAGATTGAGGTGTGTATATCTCTCTCTCTCTATATATATATATATATAGATATATATGTATATATACATATACACATCCATTGGTGTACATATACATATATATGTAAGCACATATAAATTTCACTTTTCATAGTGGGAATATCAATTATGCAAAGGATGTGAGGTGTACAGTAATGCAATAATATTGCACAGTCTTGTGATAAATGCATTGAAAGTGTTCACATCCCAGGTAGCTTTAGCAGGCCTCACTGGCTTCAACATTGCAAACTGAACAAACCACCCACACTGTCTAACCACCACGTCATATACCAGCACTGTATGCTGTCTTGTTTGTCACACACTTAAACCTACATACAAATATGCGCATACTAAACTTCACCATCATATATATTTCCACCCTTCACAAACAGTTGCACTATGTCCCCTGCTCTATGGACATATACCGATTTGAATATATATGACACATATATATTCCTCCATATGTGTGTGGCATACATATACAAGATCCACACTGTTGTAAGTCCCTGGAGCTCACAGCTGAACTGTTGGGCCTTGCTGCAACACAAACAGGTGTCACATGTGAACACACACTAACATTAGAGGGGGTATATATAGCTACAAATGCTAGATAAGCATACTAGACTGCTACAGCAGTTGCCAATGCTAAGCTACACTTTAATATGACTATCATGCATGTGTTGCTCTGTCACACCCATGTTTATATAATGGCAGCACTAATACCCTGAACAGCCATTGGCCACACTACTGTACAGAACACAGATAACATGGATCAGATTTTTGACATTTATTGCTGAGCTACACATTTCACAGATATGTTCCACTGCCCACAGGTACACACTGTATTGTCCATAGCAGTAGTTAAGCAGGACATTTGTGAATAGATAAGTACTGCTGCCACATATGACTGGTTCACATTATGTAGACTACTCTTCCAAAACATCTACTACATGCTAATAAATACATATGTGTCACATACCTTTCCTTGGTATGATTTGGTATTATTCATTTTTCTTTCTACTTTTCTCTGTCTGTCTCTCTCTCTCTCTGTCAGTCTCTGAAATAGAGTGATTGAGTTTGTTGGCAGTGGTTGTAGACTGCTTTTGTAGGTATTTGCACATGAGCATGTGATGGCCTCTGCACCAATTAGTGGCCACCATTTGCTAATTGCATGCAGCCTGCAGTGTAGTAATTGCAGTAATCACTGTCATAGCAACCCAGTACTATAAATTGCTAACTCATGTAGGCGTGGCAATTTCAGCTTTCCAAGATGGAGATGATCCTTGTTTGCTCTGGACATCATTGTTTAAGACAGAAGGTTGGTATAGTTCTTATATCTGAAGCCAGGGGTGTAGCCAGTGATTTACATTTTGTACTCAGACCTAAATGTTGCTGCTTCCAGTACACACTTGTCAGTGCAGAAATGTACTCACCCCTCAAAAGGCTAACACAAGATACATGGGAGGATGTACTTTCTTTTCAAATTTTACAATTAACTGCCATACAAAGCTAGTTATTGAGATGTATTCCTTTGGCACAAGAATTGTTTTAGAACTGCTATACTGTGAATATTCATTTACTCAGTTCTAAACAGTTTGTGTTATTTAGTGTTGACATTAGCACAAGCTGCTCAAGAAAACTGGACACATTTCAGTACTGTGTGTATGTTTACCTACATCCTTGGTAGACCCTGCACACACAGGTATAATCTACATTTGGGTAGGGGTGCAGAAGTACAGAGAGTGTACGTATTATTGTGTGATTTTTTTCTTGCTGGACTTACAGGGTTGCCGTGTACATGTTAGTTTATCAAGGCAAGTAGTCTGTCTGCACAACTCCCAACTGTGGACCTATCCACATGGTAGCCAGAGATTAGCCTGTTATTCTTTGTCTGTGCACCACAAAGGTCTTTTCAGCACTAGAGCAATGGCATTGTTACAGTTGGTTGCTACCAGTACATGGCTACATCCTTTTGTATTTCAGTGTTGTATTCCTACATAAGGGTATGTTTCCGGAACTCTTTCCAAAGCTATTTGCACAGTGTGTAAAAGCAGAAAGGCTGCTATGCCTCTATGTTTCTGCCTCTGTCAGACATCTCAAACACTCAGGTACATATTTGAACAGACTCAGGGAAAACTAGAGAAAAATTCAGGGACACCTTTAAAATATTAGTGCCATTAAGTTGAGACTTTGGGAGAATCAGAACATATGGATTAATACACCTTTTCTGAAGTAAAAGACGTGTCTAACTCTTAAATATTGTCATTACTCATTATGTGTAATTCACCACCTTTCTGGCCAAAGTCAGTAGTTTTTGGAGGGATTCAGAGGGACAGATCTAAATTTTTTTTCAAAATCAGGGACATCCCTGAAAATTAGGGACAGTTGGGAGGTATGGCCTCTGCCCTAAACAGATATGCCAGTGTTTGTCCTGCTGTGATACTGTGTGGGGTTTGTAAAGTGATGGTGTAACATTATTTCCTGCTAGAATGGCTGCTTCTCTTATCACAGTCATGTAATGTAATCCCACAACAACTGTTGGTAAAGATCCACAGAACAAGTTGTGTGGTATGGCATTCCTATTTTTCCTTTATATTCACTCATTCTGATACATGATATATTTATTTCAGCACCAAATTGTTGTATATCTACCGTGGCTTAGTGGTACTTCATGCAGTGTAGGGTGTACAAGGTCCCGGGTTCGAGACTGACAGAGGTGTTTTATTTTGCTGCTGAGAAAAACAAGGGCCCTCACATACAGAGTCACTAAGGCACTTGTAAGCAGTTGTAAGCAGGTTTGCATGGGTTTGCGTTATGCTTAGCAATGCTTAGCTAAGCACAAACAAGCACACACTCGCGCAAACCAGCTAACTACTGCTTAATAGTGCTTACTCGCGCTAACCCCTGCTCTCATTTCTTTGAAAGAAAAGAAAATGGGGAGATAGGAAAGTGGTGAAAAAGGGGCACAAAGAGGGAAAGACAGTAGGGAAAATAGCTCAGGATGTGCAGGACAGGTGTAGGGAAGGTCCATAGCTGCCCATTTCTTTAACAGCAACAGCTGTGCATATGGAATAAATTTGGAGGTAAATATGAAACCTTCAACCCCTGAGAGAGGGGTGAGGACAACAAAGTATGTTGTAATGCCAATTAAATTACATTTTATGTATCCAGGGGACATGTGTGCAAAATGGGCAGCTATGTATGGGGCGTAATTTTTTTTTTGGGGAGCAGATTGCCCTTTTTTTTAGATGAGAGTGGAATGTGAGGTAGGGGAAGTAGGTATATTTGGGGAGGTAGTTTGGGGAGGTAAACAGACAAGACAAACAAGATGCATACATGGGCGGAATATGACATGTGGTGGGTGAACACCATTGACGGGGAGGGATGTTCGGAAATCGCAAGCCCATGAGCCCACAGATGGCAACAGTGGAACTGAGATTCCCACCCATGGGCAGTCACCACTGCACCTTCACAGCCCAGAGGTTGGCTGTGCTGGGGGCTGTGGAGGAGGGGCAGGCTGACTTGGGAGTTGCGCCACTCATGCCTCAAGCTGGCATAGAGGTTCTGCAACAGAACGCTCAATCTCTCTACGCACCACAGCCCGGACCATTGAAGGGTGATAGGTGGCCCTCCTCCGCCCACACTTGCACGGGGGGCTGAGTCCCATCTCCTGCAGCGCTTCTACCCAAAGGTGTCACAGGGTCAATGGAGGAGAGTCCCAGGCTGGGCACCAGACCTGCTGGTGCCAGGTGCCATGGCCAGCTGAGGTGGGACAGGTGGGTCCGCTGGGACCGGCCTTCTCATACAAACTATGTTTTGGAGAATTTAATAAAGATATGGGTTAGTTACAGTCAACATCATTCTCAGTTAGTTATAACATCATGCAGAAGTATTCCCATTAACCCAACATACCAGAGTTTCAACAGTTGAAAAGCAAGCATAACACATGCATATATAGAACAATAGTGGACATTACAACAGCATGCAGGTTTAACTGATGGCAACAGGCCGCCAATATTGTGGTATTTGAACAGGGCACATGCATAGAAATGAATGCAAGTATTTATAGACTAATAGGACATATGTCCCAACAAATGTTTTGAGATTAGACATACCCATTGAGGTGTGGAATTGCATTTTTTATGCACATACAGTAGGGTGGAAAAGATAGCTCAATTAACAACTTATATATCCTTCTAGTTTACACTACATTCCTATTAACTGCAGTTATATGTCCCTTACATGTATTATTACACTACCCAATGTCCTTCTATTGTGCAATTGGATTTTGCTAGATCATTATATACATGAGCCGTATCTGACATACAAACTGTCTGGGATGCAGATGTTACTGCTACATATTTTGAGAGTTGCTCACACACACTACTACTAAGATGGTACACAGACAGCTCTACTTTCATATAATTATCTAGATATGTTCAGGTGAAACTATCAGTTATATGTTAACAGCTCCCTACATTTCTGGCAGCACACTGACATTTCTGGGGAACACAATATCAAGCTACTCATGTGCCAGATTAACCTGTACATGCTGGGCATGAACCAACAGTTAAGGGCTGTAAATATGCATAAAAGCTACTGGCACTCCCTTCATCCACTTTATATGGGCCTACCCAAGTGTGGGTTAACTAACACTGCTTAATACAACAGTACTATTTCTAAAATGCAACACTACAACAACATATCAGAGAAAATCACACAGACACACTCCAGGAATTATACCTTTATTAAGAAATTATTACACCTTTATTTACTGGGTTAAAGTACTTTTTTAAGCCTCTCTCATTTATTTTATATAACAATACATGCAGAATAATTATTAAAGATATATTATACCTTTATTTATTGGGTTAAAACACTTTTTTGAAGGCTCTCTCATTTATTTTATATAACAGTACATGCAGAATAATTATTAAAAAATTATAATACCTTTATTTATTGGGTTAAAACACTTTTTGAAGGGTCTCTCATTTATTTTAAATAACAGTACATGCAGAATAATTACTAACCTGCCTGGTGATGCAGCCTTTGCAGCCTATCTTCATGGGCTTGCTGATTCATAGCCCGGACACCTGCAGCTGTGAAGTAAATGGAGTGATAATGAGACATACCTACCCATAGTATAGACAAGAATAGCAATTCTTAAATACTTAATACAATGGCTATTTACTCAGTACAGGGGCATTTGCCATCCCATGGGCCTCCTGGAGGCACTGGTCCAGTTGATCCTCCTTGCATCGCTTCAGGTCAGAGTAATGGTGCCTGACCTGCTCACCAGTCCGAGGAACGCCAGTGGAACTGGTGAGATCACGAGCTAGACAGTTCCAGGCCTCCGTTTTGTATTGGGTGCCCTGGTACTGGCCCCGCAGGAGTCTTTCCTCGTGATTGTGGACAAGGAGCCAAACCATTACTTTGGTCTCCTCAATGCCCCAATGTTGTGCTCGAAATCAAGTGCCTTCTCCAACCCCGGCCATGCTGACTGCCGAAGGGAGCTACAACCAGTTATGGCAAGTATTCCTGCCTGTGGAGCTTAAATATGACTCATTTCCCACACTTATTTGTGATTGTCCAGTTTGGAAAAAACTCAGCTGTAGGCACACCTGCTTAGTTGATGTCAGCAATGTTTAATATTCCTTTGATAGATATGTGTCTGTTGAAAGTGCATGGTTATGAAATGTTGTCATGGCTTAGTGGTTATGTACTGTGACTATAGTGCACAGTATCCCGAGTTCCAGCCCTGTCACTGTTTTTTATTTTCCTACTGGTCAGACCTCAATGGTTAAGGTACAGTGAAGGAGGTTGGCCGTGTTTAGCCGACTTTGCTCAACTTTGCCCGACGTTGCTCAGCGTTGCACGACGTTGCCTGATGTTGCCCGACGTTGCTCGACATTGTCCGACATTGCGCTGGTTAGCGTGGTGCAGAGCTACATGCAAACATGTTCAGTCTGCGCTAGTTTGCGCAATGCACAGCTCCGCGCAAAGACATTGTGCTAGTTAACGCAGTGCTCAGCTATGAGCAATTAAATATAAATATGCTCAATACTGGTAAAATGTGCTTAGCAGTGCTTTACATTGCTTAAAATAATTTACTCATGCATCAGTATGCATAACCATTTCACCTTCCTATATATATATATATATATATATATATATATATATATATATATATATATATATAAAATTTGTTCACTACTACATATAACATTTCAATGCTTTTTACAAACCTTTAAATAATACATGTCAGGAAATATTTTTGTATACAGATTTCCAACAGAAAATGAAAAGTGTAGTGGAGGGACTCAAACCGGGAATGCCTCTTCTTTGTGCGAAGGCTCTAACCACTATGCTATCGCTATTTTGCTTAATTTGCATATAATTTTCTTATTATCCTCTTCGGTGTCTAAACTGCTAACTGTAGCTAAGCAATGGGTAAACCCGCGCAAACACGCGCAAATACGGGCAGCTATATTGGAAATGAAAAAATATATATTTCTTTTACTTTTTATATTTGTATGGGGTTTACTATATGGGGAAGTTTAGTGTTAGAATGTCCACATGTGAGCAGACTCGACATTTCCCGTGTTTCAAACTTGCAGGGGGAGTGGATTTTTGGACTGATTGGCAGACCGACATGTCCCATACACTCGTCCATGCTCCATGTTAGTTTTAGAGTTGAGGCAGCATGCCCTCATTAATATGCATGGCATGCTGCCGTCTTACTCTTAGACTGGCTCTTCCATGTAAGACTAATTTAGTCTTACACGGAGGATTAGTGAATCATAGGTTCATAGGTTCATAGGTTCATAGGTTTATACTAGGCTATCTGCCCTAAGGCATTTATAAGCCTAGCCCAAATTTTTGTGGCTTACGCCACCCCTTATATGAAAAAATACTGTGCCCATTAGTTTGTTGTGCCTCTGTCCAGCAGTGACACAGAGATGATTCCCGGGGTAAACCTATGATCTCCCATCCACAGGTCTAGATTTCTCTTGAACAGAGTCAGCGAGGTGCTCTGCCTCACATGGACCGGGATTCTATTCCACAGCATAGGGAGTCTCTGAGTGATAAATCTATCCCTCCAGCATGTCCTATTTATATTCGTGCTAAGGTTTAAGTCGCTTGCTCTAGTGGTTTTGGTGGATTTGGATTTTTTGAGGTGGAGCATGTCCATTAATTCGGGTTGGACATGGCCTTGTATGTCAGGCACATGTCACCTCTGAGCAGACGGTATGCAACTGAATAGAGCTGGAGTTTCTTCAATCTGGCAGCATATGGCAGATTTTGGAGTCCCTTTATCCTTTTGGTGAGGAACTTTTGGGGTCTCTCCAATTGCTGCAGATGTCGGGTGAGATACATCCCGAATGGGGCATTGTACTCGATCATTGGTCTGATAAGTGAAGAGTACAGGGGAACAATGACCTCACTAGATCTGGATGTGAATCCCTTCATGATCAGGTGGGCAATGTAGAAGGTCTTTCTAACCACTTTAGCAACGTGAGTGTCAAAAGAAAGGCCACTGTCAACCTGGGTCCCCAGGTCCCTGATAACCTCTTCTGTGCTTAGTGGATTGCCACCTATATGGTAGCTTGGGGTTACCTTGTTTTTCCCGAAGGGTATGACTATACATTTTTGGCGTTTAACTTCAGGCCATGGCTCTGGCACCAGCTATCTGTTTCCGTGAGTCCCTTCTGAAGGATATCCGTGTCCGATGCACTTTCCACTATGGCCCAGTTTGCAGTCATCTGCAAACTTTGTCAGCCAAAGTCCTCCCATGTTGGCCTGTACTTCTGAAGTAGATGCCAAACAATAGGGGCCAAGGACCGAGCCCTGTGGGACACCACTTGTGACTGGCTTGGAGTCTGACATAGCGCCAGCAACTCTAACCCTGTGGGTTCTGTCCTTAAGCCAGTTTGCAACCCATCTTGTGACATATGGGTTTACATTTAAGCTGGTAAGTTTTTCTACAATACCCGAGTGGGGTATTGTTGAAAGCCTTTGCAAGGTTAAGGTAGGCTGTATGGACTGCCTTTCCCTCATCAATGGCCTTGGTGACTGTTTCGAAGAAGTCGACCAAGTTCAAAAGGCATGATCTTCCCTTGACAAAGCCAAACTGGGTCGGGTCCAATGTCTGCAAGTCCACTATATCTTTGTTTATGAGCTCCATTATGATCCTCTCCATAGCTTTGCAGACTAGACTTGTTAAGCTTATGGGGCGGTAATTACCAGGGTCTGTAGGCCGCCTTTGTGGAGTGGGACCACAGTTGCCGTCGCCACTCCTTGGGCACGTATCCTGTGGTAAGGCTGAGATTAAACAGCTGCCTTATGTGCGGGTTTAATTCCTCATTTAGCTCGTGTAGCACACAGCCGGGGACACCATCCGGTCCCATTGATGCTGTGTTTTTAGCTTTAGAGAGCAGCTTTCACCTGTGCATTTGAGATGTCCGGGAGGCTACACTCGACTGGGATAGTTATCTCTCCTTTGGGGGGGAGAGGGGGGTGAAGTTTGCACTGAACCTGTCTGCCAGTATGTTGGCAATGTCTGTGGGTTCAGTGATTTTTGTATCATTTTGGACTAATTCTGAGCATATCTGGGAGTTTCCACCCAGGTTCCTAACATAGCTGAAAAAGGCCTTATGATTGTCCTTTGAATCCATGGCAATTTTTCTCTCAAAATTGGCCTTAGTTGATTTTATGAGTGCTCGTATTTTTTTACTAATAATGATCAGGGGTGACTTCCCTTTTATGGATTTTGTTCTATCATGTAATAGCTTTCTCCTCTTATTGTAAAGTTTGTTAATGGCTGGGGTCCACCAGACTGGACGTTTGCCCTTTGTGGAAAGAGTCTTGGTTTTATTTGGGATTGCCTGATCCATGCAGTCCTGGAGGTGTTCATAGAAGGCATTTGTAAGGGCTTCCAGCTTGGGTTGTGGTTTCCACTGGCTCAGGGGCCTTGAAGGATACCACACCAGTCTTGAGTAGTGTGAAGTTTGCTTTAGAGAAGTTCTTCACTATGGTCTTTTTTGTTTGGGGTGGGGGCGGGATGTGGATTTCCAGTGAGATTAGTTTATGATCAGATCTCACCAATGAGGAAGGTGTGGAGCATTTTGTCCCCATGTTTGTGACAATGAGATCTAGTATATTTTCTCCTCTCGTGGGAACAGTGACTAGCTGTTCCATGGCATTTGAATTTATGAACTCCAGGAACCGTTGGGCTAGAAAGTTAGGGCTTGAGTAATGTTCCCAGTCTATATTCGGGTAGTTGAAGTCACCCAATATGATGGTGTTTGGAGATATATTTATACCCTCCAGTGTCTTCAGGAAGGCTGTGTGGGGTTCCTGAGTTTGAGAGGGTGGCCTGTAGCATGCTACAATTTGTAGAGCAGTTTTGCCTATGGTTAGTTGCACCTGGATGGTTTCCGAATCCTGGTGATAGTATAGCATACAAAAACTAAAGCAGATTGTAAGTAGGATGAGATAGCTAAGAATTTGAAAGGAGATAAAATGCTAGAATTTTGTGGATATGTAACAGCCAATACATTTTATACATGGAAGTACATGGATTTGGCCTCTTGGTACTGCTAGTTCAATTGAGTAGGAGACAGGGAGGTAAGAACACTTGACTATTGAAAACTCTCACTGGTCTCCATTGTAATTTTTTAATCAATCACTTTAATTAAGCACTGTCATATTTTAATCCCAAATATCCTTTTGCAGTATGCATTATTGCTTGTTAAAACTGACCTTGCACAATTGCTCTACCAAGGCACATAAAGACTAATAGTTCCCAATTATACATTCTTAATTAAGGTGAAAAAAACTGGTATACATTATTATGAACATTAACAACAAAAATCTAACAGAAGTAAATGTAGTTTTGACATGTCTGTATACAAGTATTGCAAAAATCTCTCTCTCTCTCTCTCTTTATATATATATATATACAGTCTGACAACAACCATGTAACCATGTAGTGAATCAGTTATGTGACACACCACTGAAGCACAGAAGAAGTATTTTTCATAAATATACAACTATTTAGAAAAAGTAATGTTAGACTTTTCATAGCTTCATAGGTAAGTACTAGGCTGCCTGCACTTGTGGGTCATTATAAGCGTACCCAATTTCCCCTTTTGTTTTTGAAATAACCTATCCCATTTAGTTATATTCTGGCCTTATCCATCCCATGGTCGATAATTAGATATTACACCTAATAAGAATAACATGGATCTTACCATAGATAATTTGAGGGGACCAGTGTCTGGCATAAACTCTTTATTAGCTGCTTCTATCCATTAGTAGTACATAGGATCATAGGAAGTTATTAATTTATTGGCCCTGAGGCCCTTACAAGCCTAGCCAAGAATTTAGCCCATGTTCCGACAAGTCAGCACCCTATACCCCTGTCCAGAAGGGACACAAGTGGAATTCCAGGGGTGTATTTTCTGTTCCCTATCCAGTTATCCAAGTTGTGCTAAAAAGGGTTAATGAGGTACTCTGCTTGATGTCGAGAGGGAGTCTATTCCACAGAAGGGGGAGTCTCCAGGATGCAAATCTGTCCTGCCACCAAGTCCTATTGATGTCACAGACCAGGTTGAGGTCAGGCATGTGGGTTATTCGAGTGGAGCTTGACTTGCGGATATGCAGCAGTCCCATCAAGGTGGGGCCTGAGATTGCTTTGTATGCCAGACAGAGGTCACCTCTGAGGAGTCTGAATGAGACTGAGTAGAGGGACAGGGCTTTTAGCCTATCTGTGTAGGGTAGATGTTTGAGGTCCTGGATTGTCCTGGTGAGGAACCTTTGTGGTCTCTCTAGCTGCTGCATGTGCTTTGGGAGGTACATGCTGAAAGGGGCATTGTACTCAATAATGGGTCTTATAAGGGAAGAATACAGAGATATTTTGACCTCCTTGTCCCTGGATAAAATACCCTTACTAATGAGGTAGGCCATGTAGAAAGCTTCACATACAATGGAGGCAACATGGTAGCAGAAATCAGTTTGCTATCAACCTGGGCACCCAAGTCTCTCACGACTGATTGTGTGCTTTGGACCTTATTATTAATGTGATAATTTGTGGGGACGTTGTTCTCCTCAAAGGGGATCACTAGGGGAATTAATGACAGCACCTAACTTACAGTCATCCGCAAACCTGGTCAGCCATAGCCCACTGGTTTTGGCTTGTACCTCAGAAAAATATATCCCAATCAACAGAGGCCCCAAGACTGATCCCTTGGGTAGACCACTCATTACAGGTCTACTGTTTGAGGTGGCTTCCATTATTTTGACTAGGTGGGTTCTATCAGTGAGCCAGTTTGCAACCCATATAATAACATACTGGTTGATGCCTAGTTGAAAGAGTTTATCTATTATACCCAAGTGGGGAATAATACTGAAGGCTTTTGCCAGGTCAAGGTAGATGGTGTACAACATCTTCCCCTCATCCATGGCTTTGGTGTCTGTCCCAATGAAGTCAACCAAATTTAACAGGTATGACCTCTCCTTGACAAAACCAAACTGTGTGGAATTGAGTATTTTGAGGTTGCCAATGTCCTTGTTAATGAGGTCCATGATAATCTTTTCCATGGCCTTGCAGATCAGGCTAGTTAGGCTGATGGGTCTATAATTTCCTGGATAGGTGGATGCTCCACTTTTGTGCAAAGGGATGACAGTGGCTGTCCACCATTCATCCTGGATGAAGTTGGTACTCAGGCTGTGGTTGAATAATGTACCTAATGGTGCTGCAGGTTCCTGCCTGAGTTTATGCAGGATGCAACCTGGTATGTTATTGGGTCCCAGGGAGGCTGTATTTTTGCCTTTAAAAGGGCAGATGACTTGCTCCCTAGAAATAGGAGGAGGGGGGCAGGGGCTGGGGATGTTCTGATTTACTGATGGGTGATGGATGACAGAGGGGTGAAGTTTTCATTGAACATGTCTGCCAGTAGTTTGGCTATATCTCTGGTGTTTGTGTATGTGTGTCCTTGACCATTGGATCTGAAGAGATCTGAGTGCTTTCTTTGAGATTGTGGACATATGTGAAGAAGGCCTTATGATTGCCTTTAGTAGATGTGACCAGTTTGGACTAGAAGTTTGCTTTGGAGGAATTCACTAGTTCCCTTAATTGCTTGATCAGGCTATGGAGAGATTGCTTCCAGTTAGGCACCTGATAATTATTGGTCCTGGACAGCATTTTTTTTCCTTTTATTATAGGAAAATTACGATCTCCAGAAGCAAGCAGGACAAATAAGAATAACGCTCTTTATTTCAGGAATCACGTTTTCGCTCCCGCAGTTGCAGAAGCTTCCTCAGCTAATAACAAATTGGTAAATTGGAAAATTCATTTTATATACCAATATATCATGATGTCACTTCCTTTTGTAATTAAAACAACAAACCACAAGGAAAGTGAAGTAAATAAAAACATCATTTTTAAAATGTCACTTCATAAATTGAATATATGTTCCATATCCACACATTTTTAATATAATATAGTACAATACTAATAGGACAATATTACTAGTTCATATATAAATAAAAATAAAATTATAAAATGTGAAATATATATATATATTTTATATATCAAAGTTAAAAACATCCATTTAGGCTTTCTAGGACCTATATTGAAAGGTATATATATATACCAGATATGTATATCACACTAAACCTAATATTTTTAATAAGTATATATGTATGTAGATATCCTTAAATTATCTCATATAGCTTTTATATTTCAGAATAGCTGAAATATTACAGGATTCATTTAATCCAGGATAGGTAAAGGCATCTAATCCAATCTGCCACTCTAATTCTCTTATTTCAAGTAACAGAGCTTGAGGTCCGCCCCTAACTCCTGTTGTAACATGTTCAATACCCATAAACTGGAAACTATGTCCAGTGTTATACATAACATGTTTGGACAAAGCATTGTCCATCTTTTTGTTGTTTATCGCATAGAGATGTTGGTAAATTCGATCGCTAAACTTCCGATCGGTCTTCCCAATATAGAAGCAGGGGCAGCAGACACAAAAAGCAATGTAAACTACAGATTTTGTAGTACAATTAATTCTTGAGGTGATGGTATATTTCCTATCTCTAATGACAAATGAACTACCAACTTTCAAATAATTACACCTGTTGCAAAACCCACACATAGCTGTACCAGTTTATCTATTAGAAAGTGTAGATGTCACGGGTCTCTGTAATAATTCTTTCAAATTATTTCCTCTTTTAAAGACTACAAGGGGGTGAGGTCCCAACTTTTGAAAAAGCACAGGATTATTAAAAATAAAGTACCAATTTTTCTTTATGATGTTCCATATAGCCCCAATATGTCTATTAAAAGTTAAGACAAGACTTGTCCTAAAGTTATTTTGGCTACAGGTTGTAACAACAGTAGTCTTCTGTTCTAACCCATTTTCTAAAGGTAAGTCTAAAGATTCACTGATTTCAAAAATAGGGGTTTGGCCTTTACATTTTAACAAAGGCTGATAAAAACCTGAATTCCTTTTCATAGAGACTTCATGAATCAACTCATCTATTAAGTGAATAGGATACCCCCTATTTATAAACAGTTCTTTTAAGAAAGAACACTCAGACCTAAATGTTTCGAGTGTACTACACATGCGTCTGGCTCTCACTAATTGTCCTTTGACAATAGATCTTTTTGTTTGGCGGGTGGTTGCTTGAATAATGCAGAAAGGCATTACAATAAGTCGGCTTTCTATAAATAGAAGCCAGAAAGCAGCCATTACTCTCATCCTTAGTTATTTCCACATCTAAATAATCAATGGCAGTCGTAGAGAACTTATAAGTGAATTTCAAAAATGGATTAGAGTTATTCATAAACTCAACTAAATCAACTGCTTCACTTTCACTCCCCTTAATCAAAATAAACACGTCATCTAAGAAACGTGTATAATATTTTACAATGTTGTTAAAGAGGGAATTATTCTTCAAAGTAACCTTTTCCCAATAGCGACTACCAGGTTCGCCACGCTCCCTCCACATGGGGACCCCATGGCTATACCTTGTTTCTGTAGGTAGTATTGGTTATTGAAAAGGAAGAAGTTTGATGTTAAAACAATATCCAATAACTGTGTAACTAGAGATCTCGTTTTTTGTAGCTCCTAGAGCCTCTAACATCAGTTCACTCCATTCAATTGCTTCCTGATGTGGAATCGATGTATACAGATCGATAACATCGATCGTTAAGAAATTAAGTGATGGTTCAAAAGAAATACTACTTATTGACTCTAAGAAAGTCCAAGAATCTTTGCAAATCTCAGGTATTTGTTTTAAATATTTTGAAATAATGCCATCAATGACTCTGGCACATGGGTGGGTGATGGCACATCTGCCATCTATTAATGCCCGCATTGGTGGATTCGAGAGGTCCTTATGCAATTTTGGGCACCCAAACATTACAGGCACTTTAGGTGATAAAATGTTGATGAAATTAAAGATGTCAGTGTCTATTAAGCCATCAATGAGTAGGTCACGAAAGTAGCCTCTAATTCTATTATGAGCACCCATCATTTCACTATAAGAAGCATGTGCATAAGCATCAGATTCTAAAATTAATTGCATTCTATCAATATATTCTGAGTTGTCAAAGATAGCTACCCCACCCCCCTTATCAGGTTTCATCACCCTTACTGATAGATCTCGAAGGCTATTTAATGCCTTAGTTTGTTCAAGTGTTATGTTACTGTGCGAATCAAACCATTTGATACCTTGAAAAAGGTGTCTTAGGTCTAATTCACAAACATTTTCAAATATATTAAGGTTAGGGTGTAAGGGGGGGTTAAATGTACTGGGTAGCTTAAAGGGTGGTACCTCTCCAAGAGCCTCGCTACTAAACAATAGTTTTAAATTTAGCTTTCGTACATAACATTTTAACTCCACAAGGGTTTTGGCTAAATTTAGCCTTTGATCAGGTACAAAAGAAAAAACCTTTTGCTAGCAGCTCAACTAGTTCTTGATCCACATCACACATAGAAAAGTTGTATACTTTGAAGTCCCCTTCTTTATTCAGTAAAACAGTAGGTTTTTCCGGTAGAGTTGATGGAACTTCATCTCCATCCATAATTAAAGTCTCTTCTACAGGTGTAGGAACGTATAAGGTCAGTGAAGTTTTAGGGGAAATTATTTGTTCTTGTGCCACTGGTTTTGGCCATTTTTGTTCTGTTCTTTCCTCCTAAAAAAGGCTTTTGATACCTCTTATTGTTGTAATTCCCTTGGTTGTACTGTTGGGAAGACTTTATTCTGTTACTTCTCCTTAGTACCTGATTTGAATTAGTACTACTCACGTTCCTATCGTCGGTGATGTCATCATTTAAATTACTGTCCAGACCATCAGTCGGAGAATTATTATCATCCAAATCCTCAGTCACACCATTAAAATTCCCCTCATTAGTCAACTGCCTTGAAAGATTCGGGTAGGCAAGCCCTTTGGAATAGGCTTGTCTATCCCTCACTAATTTTTTAGATTTAGTGAATTTCAACTTAACCATGAGCGCATCAATACTTTTAAATATGTGCTCATAGTCGTATTTATAGCTAATAAAGTCAATGTCATTCTTAATCATACCATCAAGCTTTTCAGTATCGGCAAGTAGGCCACTTATGTAAGTATTATAATATTTGACCATCAGTTCCAATAACTCTAATCCTTGCCGATCGAATAGAGTTATTAAATCCCTTGAAAAGTTACAGTCACTAAAGAGATTTGTGGGTCTGAACGGATTTCTCAGACCTTTTGGTATTATTTTCTCCAAAATACACTGCTGGAAGTAGGACACTTCCAATTGTAGCTTTTTAATTTTTAATAATTTTTGGTCAAAAGATTTTAAATTCTCACCTATATTATCAGTAGAATTGCCTGTTGTTTGATCCGATGGACGTGTACTCCCAGCGTCTTGTATAGCAAAACCAAAACAATCCACATTCTCCACCCAGGTAGAGAAAGAGGGTAGGCCAGTAGTTTCTCGGCTATTATTTGAAACCATGTTATCCGACGGCTGTTGCCGTAATCCTGATGTATTATCAGGCACTCTGTTACTATTTAATAATCCATCGAATGTCCGCAAACCAGCTGTGGTGGTAGAAATACTTCCTACTGCATCCACTCGCTGTGGAAAGGCCAAATTCGTTGTACCTGACGTTGATGGAGTCGGTACGTTAACGGCACTACGACCGTTAACTGGTTGTTGACCGGGTGGAATAGAACAATTAGAACTACTCAAAGCTCCATTGCTTTGAGATCATAACGATGTTAGACCATGAAAGTCCAGTATTTGCGCCCACAGTTCCATTTTGAAGCAACACATTTTTCCTTTCGATAGCGTCAAGCCGCTTATCTAGCTGTTCCAGACGCTGGTTCAATAGCCCCAACAGAGAGGCAACGTTCGGTAGTTCATCCTCCTTATTTAATTCACTGGAACCGAACAGGTTAGGCGTCCTCGGGCTCCCAGAGGTTCCGGTTGACATACTAATAGAAGAACACAGGAATCCACAAACACAGGAAAATTACGATCTCCAGAAGCAAGCAGGACAAATAAGAATAACGCTCTTTATTTCAGGAATCACGTTTTCGCTCCCGCAGTTGCAGAAGCTTCCTCAGCTAATAACAAATTGGTAAATTGGAAAATTCATTTTATATACCAATATATCATGATGTCACTTCCTTTTGTAATTAAAACAACAAACCACAAGGAAAGTGAAGTAAATAAAAACATCATTTTTTAAAATGTCACTTCATAAATTGAATATATGTTCCATATCCACACATTTTTAATATAATATAGTACAATACTAATAGGACAATATTACTAGTTCATATATAAATAAAAATAAAATTATAAAATGTGAAATATATATATATTTGATATATCAAAGTTAAAAACATCCATTTAGGCTTTCTAGGACCTATATTGAAAGGTATATATATACCAGATATGTATATCACACTAAACCTAATATTTTTAATAAGTATATATGTATGTAGATATCCTTAAATTATCTCATATAGCTTTTATATTTCAGAATAGCTGAAATATTACAGAATTCATTTAATCCAGGATAGGTAAAGGCATCTAATCCAATCTGCCACTCTAATTCTCTTATTTCAAGTAACAGAGCTTGAGGTCCGCCCCTAACTCCAGTTGTAACATGTTCAATACCCATAAACTGGAAACTATGTCCAGTGTTATACATAACATGTTTGGACAAAGCATTGTCCATCTTTTTGTTGTTTATCGCATAGAGATGTTGGTAAATTCGATCGCTAAACTTCCGATCGGTCTTCCCTATATAGAAGCAGGGGCAGCAGACACAAAAAGCAATGTAAACCACAGATTTTGTAGTACAATTAATTCTTGAGGTGATGGTATATTTCCTATCTCTAATGACAAATGAACTACCAACTTTCAAATAATTACACCTGTTGCAAAACCCACACATAGCTGTACCAGTTTGTCTATTAGAAAGTGTAGATGTCACGGGTCTCTGTAATAATTCTTTCAAATTATTTCCTCTTTTAAAGACTACAAGGGGGTGAGGTCCCAACTTTTGAAAAAGCACAGGATTATTAAAAATAAAGTACCAATTTTTCTTTATGATGTTCCATATAGCCCCAATATGTCTATTAAAAGTTAAGACAAGACTTGTCCTAAAGTTATTTTGGCTACAGGTTGTAACAACAGTAGTCTTCTGTTCTAACCCATTTTCTAAAGGTAAGTCTAAAGATTCACTGATTTCAAAAATAGGGGTTTGGCCTTTACATTTTAACAAAGGCTGATAAAAACCTGAATTCCTTTTCATAGAGACTTCATGAATCAACTCATCTATTAAGTGAATAGGATACCCCCTATTTATAAACAGTTCTTTTAAGAAAGAACACTCAGACCTAAATGTTTCGAGTGTACTACACATGCGTACGGCTCTCACTAATTGTCCTTTGACAATAGATCTTTTTTGTTTGGCCGGGTGGTTGCTTGAATAATGCAGAAAGGCATTACAATAAGTCGGCTTTCTATAAATAGAAGCCAGAAAGCAGCCATTACTCTCATCCTTAGTTATTTCCACATCTAAATAATCAATGACAGTCGTAGAGAACTTATAAGTGAATTTCAAAAATGGATTAGAGTTATTCATAAACTCAACTAAATCAACTGCTTCACTTTCACTCCCCTTAATCAAAATAAACACGTCATCTAAGACGTGTATAATATTTTACAATGTTGTTAAAGAGGGAATTATTCTTCAAAGTAACCTTTTCCCAATAAGCGACTACCAGGTTCGCCACGCTCCCTCCACATGGGGACCCCATGGCTATACCTTGTTTCTGTAGGTAGTATTGGTTATTGAAAAGGAAGAAGTTTGATGTTAAAACAATATCCAATAACTGTGTAACTAGAGAGATCTCGTTTTTTGTAGCTCCTAGAGCCTCTAACATCAGTTCGCTCCATTCAATTGCTTCCTGATGTGGAATCGATGTATACAGATCGATAACATCGATCGTTAAGAAATTAAGTGATGGTTCAAAAGAAATACTACTTATTGACTCTAAGAAAGTCCAAGAATTTTTGCAAATCTCAGGTATTTGTTTTAAATATTTTGAAATAATGCCATCAATGACTCTGGCACATGGGTGGGTGATGGCACATCTGCCATCTATTAATGCCGCATTGGTGGATTCGAGAGGTCCTTATGCAATTTTGGGCACCCAAACATTACAGGCACTTTAGGTGATAAAATGTTGATGAAATTAAAGATGTCAGTGTCTATTAAGCCATCAATGAGTAGGTCACGAAAGTAGCCTCTAATTCTATTATGAGCACCCATCATTTCACTATAAGAAGCATGTGCATAAGCATCAGATTCTAAAATTAATTGCATTCTATCAATATATTCTGAGTTGTCAAAGATAGCTACCCCACCCCTTATCAGGTTTCATCACCCTTACTGATAGATCTCGAAGGCTATTTAATGCCTTAGTTTGTTCAAGTGTTATGTTACTGTGCGAATCAAACCATTTGATACCTTGAAAAAGGTGTCTTAGGTCTAATTCACAAACATTTTCAAATATATTAAGGTTAGGGTGTAAGGGGGGGGTTAAATGTACTGGGTAGCTTAAAGGGTGGTACCTCTCCAAGAGCCTCGCTACTAAACAATAGTTTTAAATTTAGCTTTCGTACATAACATTTTAACTCCACAAGGGTTTTGGCTAAATTTAGCCTTTGATCAGGTACAAAAGAAAAACCTTTTGCTAGCAGCTCAACTAGTTCTTGATCCACATCACACATAGAAAAGTTGTATACTTTGAAGTCCCCTTCTTTATTCAGTAAAACAGTAGGTTTTTCCGGTAGAGTTGATGGAACTTCATCTCCATCCATAATTAAAGTCTCTTCTACATGTGTAGGAACGTATGAGGTCAGTGAAGTTTTAGGGGAAATTATTTGTTCTTGTGCCACCGGTTTTGGCCATTTTTGTTCTTTCCTCCTAAAAAAGGCTTTTGATACCTCTTATTGTTGTAATTCCCTTGGTTGTACTGTTGGGAAGACTTTATTCTGTTACTTCTCCTTAGTACCTGGTTTGAATTAGAACTACTCACGTTCCTATCGTCGGTGATGTCATCATTTAAATTACTGTCCAGTACATCAGTCGGAGAATTATTATCATCCAAATCCTCAGTCACACCATTAAAATTCCCCTCATTAGTCAACTGCCTTGAAAGATTCGGGTATGCAAGCCCTTTGGAATAGGCTTGTCTATCCCTCACTAATTTTTTAGATTTAGTGAATTTCAACTTAACCATGAGCGCATCAATACTTTTAAATATGCGCTCATAGTCGTATTTATAGCTAATAAAGTCAATGTCATTCTTAATCATACCATCAAGCTTTTCAGTATCGGCAAGTAGGCCACTTATGTAGGTATTATAATATTTGACCATCAGTTCCAATAACTCTAATAATTGCCGATCGAATAGAGTTATTAAATCCCTTGAAAAGTTACAGTCACTAAAGAGATTTGTGGGTCTGAACGGATTTCTCAGACCTTTTGGTATTATTTTCTCCAAAATACACTGCTGGAAGTAGGACACTTCCAATTGTAGCTTTTTAATTTTTAATAATTTTTGGTCAAAAGATTTTAAATTCTCACCTATATTATCAGTAGAATTGCCTGTTGTTTGATCCGATGGACGTGTACTCCCAGCGTCTTGTATAGCAAAACCAAAACAATCCACATTCTCCACCCAGGTAGAGAAAGAGGGTAGGCCAGTAGTTTCTCAGCTATTATACGTTCCTACACCTGTAGAAGAGACTTTAATTATGGATGGAGATGAAGTTCCATCAACTCTACCGGAAAAACCTACTGTTTTACTGAATAAAGAAGGGGACTTCAAAGTATACAACTTTTCTATGTGTGATGTGGATCAAGAACTAGTTGAGCTGCTAGCAAAAGGTTTTTCTTTTGTACCTGATCAAAGGCTAAATTTAGCCAAAACCCTTGTGGAGTTAAAATGTTATGTACGAAAGCTAAATTTAAAACTATTGTTTAGTAGCGAGGCTCTTGGAGAGGTACCACCCTTTAAGCTACCCAGTACATTTAACCCCCCCTTACACCCTAACCTTAATATATTTGAAAATGTTTGTGAATTAGACCTAAGACACCTTTTTCAAGGTATCAAATGGTTTGATTCGCACAGTAACATAACACTTGAACAAACTAAGGCATTAAATAGCCTTGAGATCTATCAGTAAGGGTGATGAAACCTGATAAGGGGGGTGGGGTAGCTATCTTTGACAACTCAGAATATATTGATAGAATGCAATTAATTTTAGAATCTGATGCTTATGCACATGCTTCTTATAGTGAAATGATGGGTGCTCATAATAGAATTAGAGGCTACTTTGTGACCTACTCATTGATGGCTTAATAGACACTGACATCTTTAATTTCATCAACATTTTATCACCTAAAGTGCCTGTAATGTTTGGGTGCCCAAAATTGCATAAGGACCTCTCGAATCCACCAATGCGGGCATTAATAGATGGCAGATGTGCCATCACCCACCCATGTGCCAGAGTCATTGATGGCATTATTTCAAAATATTTAAAACAAATACCTGAGATTTGCAAAGATTCTTGGACTTTCTTAGAGTCAATAAGTAGTATTTCTTTTGAACCATCACTTAATTTCTTAACGATCGATGTTATCGATCTGTATACATCGATTCCACATCAGGAAGCAATTGAATGGAGTGAACTGATGTTAGAGGCTCTAGGAGCTACAAAAAACGAGATCTCTCTAGTTACACAGTTATTGGATATTGTTTTAACATCAAACTTCTTCCTTTTCAATAACCAATACTACCTACAGAAACAAGGTATAGCCATGGGGTCCCCATGTGGAGGGAGCGTGGCGAACCTGGTAGTCGCTTATTGGGAAAAGGTTACTTTGAAGAATAATTCCCTCTTTAACAACATTGTAAAATATTATACACGTTTCTTAGATGACGTGTTTATTTTGATTAAGGGGAGTGAAAGTGAAGCAGTTGATTTAGTTGAGTTTATGAATAACTCTAATCCATTTTTGAAATTCACTTATAAGTTCTCTACGACTGCCATTGAT
Organism: Protopterus annectens; assembly: GCF_019279795.1. Lineage (NCBI taxonomy): Eukaryota > Metazoa > Chordata > Ceratodontiformes > Protopteridae > Protopterus > Protopterus annectens. The sequence goes on from NC_056733.1 coordinate 1,514,721,715, forward strand.
TATTTAGATGTGGAAATAACTAAGGATGAGAGTAATGGCTGCTTTCTGGCTTCTATTTATAGAAAGCCGACTTATTGTAATGCCTTTCTGCATTATTCAAGCAACCACCCGGCCAAACAAAAAAGATCTATTGTCAAAGGACAATTAGTGAGAGCCGTACGCATGTGTAGTACACTCGAAACATTTAGGTCTGAGTGTTCTTTCTTAAAAGAACTGTTTATAAATAGGGGGTATCCTATTCACTTAATAGATGAGTTGATTCATGAAGTCTCTATGAAAAGGAATTCAGGTTTTTATCAGCCTTTGTTAAAATGTAAAGGCCAAACCCCTATTTTTGAAATCAGTGAATCTTTAGACTTACCTTTAGAAAATGGGTTAGAACAGAAGACTACTGTTGTTACAACCTGTAGCCAAAATAACTTTAGGACAAGTCTTGTCTTAACTTTTAATAGACATATTGGGGCTATATGGAACATCATAAAGAAAAAATTGGTACTTTATTTTTAATAATCCTGTGCTTTTTCAAAAGTTGGGACCTCACCCCCTTGTAGTCTTTAAAAGAGGAAATAATTTGAAATAATTATTACAGAGACCCGTGACATCTACACTTTCTAATAGACAAACTGGTACAGCTATGTGTGGGTTTTGCAACAGGTGTAATTATTTGAAAGTTGGTAGTTCATTTGTCATTAGAGATAGGAAATATACCATCACCTCAAGAATTAATTGTACTACAAAATCTGTGGTTTACATTGCTTTTTGTGTCTGCTGCCCCTGCTTCTATATAGGGAAGACCGATCGGAAGTTTAGCGATCGAATTTACCAACATCTCTATGCGATAAACAACAAAAAGATGGACAATGCTTTGTCCAAACATGTTATGTATAACACTGGACATAGTTTCCAGTTTATGGGTATTGAACATGTTACAACTGGAGTTAGGGGCGGACCTCAAGCTCTGTTACTTGAAATAAGAGAATTAGAGAGGCAGATTGGATTAGATGCCTTTACCTATCCTGGATTAAATGAATCCTGTAATATTTCAGCTATTCTGAAATATAAAAGCTATATGAGATAATTTAAGGATATCTACATACATGTATACTTATTAAAAATATTAGGTTTAGTGTGATATACATATCTGGTATATATATACCTTTCAATATAGGTCCTAGAAAGCCTAAATGGATGTTTTTAACTTTGATATATCAAATATATATATATTTCACATTTTATAATTTTATTTTTATTTATATATGAACTAGTAATATTGTCCTATTAGTATTGTACTATATTATATTAAAAATGTGTGGATATGGAACATATATTCAATTTATGAAGTGACATTTTAAAAATGATGTTTTTATTTACTTCACTTTCCTTGTGGTTTGTTGTTTTAATTACAAAAGGAAGTGACATCATGATATATTGGTATATAAAATGAATTTTCCAATTTACCAATTTGTTATTAGCTGAGGAAGCTTCTGCAACTGCGGGAGCGAAAACGTGATTCCTGAAATAAAGAGCGTTATTCTTATTTGTCCTGCTTGCTTCTGGAGATCGTAATTTTCCTGTGTTTGTGGATTCCTGTGTTCTCCTTTTATTATAGAGTTTATTTATTGAATATGTCCACCAGACAGGTTTACTCTTCCTTGAGGAGGAGGATTTTGTCCTGTCTGGTATTCCTGATTCCATGGAGCTATATAAATGCTTGTATAGTACTTTGCTGTAGGTTTGGACATATGTGCCATTTACTCCGGAGGGAAGGGGGCTGTGAAGCTTTTTATACCTTCCCTCAGGAGCTTGTAATCAGCTTTGGAGAAGTTTTTATGTTTGCCCATAACTGGGGGGACTCAGGGGAGATGATGACTTCGAAAGTCACCGCTTTGTGGTCAGATCTTACCAGGGAGGATGACACTGTAGGGATGCTGCAGTGGTTACTCATGTTGGTTAATACCAAGTCCAAGATATTATCACCTCTTGTGGGGGGTGTTGACCAGCTATTCCAAGGCATTTGCATTGATGAAATCAACAAATCACTGGGCATTTGTGTTTTGTCATGAGTACTTTTTCCATTATATGATTGGATAGTTAAAGTCACCAAGGATCAGGGTAAAGTGCTGAATCTTGATTGATTCGAAGAGATCCATATAGGTGATGTGGGCATCTTGAGTCAAAGTTGAGAGCCTGTAACTAGCTATGATTTGAATAGGGGTCTTGTCAATGGTTAACTGCACCTGGAGTGTCTCCTGTGCATCATACTGTTTGACCAGCATGGAGGTGTGTATGTCTTTAATATATACTGCAACTCTACCTCCATTTGCTTTGCTGCCCATGGTTTGGGGTCTGAATATATGATAGGATGAGTAACCTGGTATGGCTGGGGCACTCTCTGCAGCACACAGCTACCCACCATTGCCAAAATCCCCACAGGCACAGGGGGACTTGGAGGAGGAACCCCCCTGAGCCTCTCCCTGTAAGCAGATGTAGGTTTCTGTGACTGAACAAATGTCAGCATCTTCTAGGGATAAGACTGCTTGCAATGAGTGCAGTTTCATGTTTAGACTCCTAGCATTTAGCAGCATGACCTTTAATTTGCGTATTGATGAAATTTTCATGTTGGTAATTTTAACCTCATGGCACTGCCAAAATATGCACTATGGGGGAGGCAAGAGCCTTTGCCAGAAGCATGCAGGCCAAGGGAGACAGATGTAGACCATCTCTGGCAAAGTATCTTGGTCTGTTGATCATGTCTTCCCAGGATGTCAGGTACTGGATTCCATTGGAATGACTCCAGAAACTAAGTCAATTGTTAAAAGTCAATCATTTTTTGTTAGTATTGAGGCATCATTCTGGGTGATGGTAAAATGCTGTTCAAGGCTAGGAACATACCTGCTGGGACACATATTCAGTGAGCTTAATCAGGTCATTCTTCATATAGTCCATGGAGGTATGTCTCAAGTCATTCATGCCAACATGGACTATGACAGAGTCATAACAGTATCTGTTGTTGAGAGACTTGAGTGTATGGATAATATGGCGGATTCTAGCACCTGTCAGACAACTAACCAATACTTTCTCCTTATCCAGCCTGGTGAGGGGCACATCTGTGTTTCTCACAATGGAGTCTCCTATGACTAGTATGTTGGGTTTATGTTTAGGCCTTAGTGACTGTGAGACACAAGTGAGTGGACTATGTGTGGTATGTGGTGTGGTGTGGTGGGCAGTGGAGTTCACTTGTGTTTTTGCCTCAGAGGTCTTTTTTGTTTGGGTATGTTTTTGTTGACAACCTCAGAATATGTGTGTGTGTGTGTGTGTGTGTGTGTGTGTGTGTGTGTGTGTGTGTGTGTGTGTGTGTGTGTGTGTGTGTGTGTGTGTGTGTGTGTGTGTGTGTGTGTTGTGTAGGTGTGGGTGATGTTTGAGTTGTGGTGTTTGTGTTGACAACCTTCTCAGTGCCAGATATACTGGCTTGTGAGGGAGAGAGCATAGACTCTAGGTTCATAATGTAATTGCATCTGTAACAAATGTTGTTCCTAGATGGTAGTACTAGAGGGTTGTTTGTGTACATGAGGCAGTTGGTACACTGTTGTAGGATCCCCATGTCAATAAGACTGGAAGGAGAAACCATAGCAAATTGTTCATCCATATTTGTCAGAATCTGAGGAAAAGAGGCCAGAGAGAGATAATGGGGTAAAAGGTGGAAGGTCTAAGATGAGTACTACTAGCTGATCACACAAGTGCTACTAAGGAAAAATTTGTAGCTGGGATACCTTGCAATGGGTTAAAAACACTGTGGCTGTGGTGTGTGACATGCAAACAAGCCCAAACCAGCTCAAACATGGGGTTTAAATACCAGAAAAAAAAATAGAAGGCTTTAGTAACACAGAAATCTAGCCAATCCTGCTAGTCCCTGATTTTTTTAACCAGCCTGTGCTAGACAAGGTCCAGGCAGCCCTGCTGCTCTCACTAGCAGAGGAGATAGGCCCCTACCAACACATGATGACTGCCAGAAACACAGAAGGCAAACTCAAGATGGTTGACAGTAACACAGAAGGCAGAAGCAAACAGCTCTGGATGCAGCAAACGTTGTATCCAGACTATGCTACTCAATTTATGGGTAAGAACATAGTAAAATTCCCCAAAAGCACAGATTAAGCACTTACAGACAAAATTTAAATTCACGGTATCAAAAAATACAGTTAAATAGTAATGAAATGCAGTCAAATGGAGTTAATCAACAATGAATTGCAGTTAAACAGTAATGAAATGCAGTTAATCAGGAGGGAAGTCCTGGGGTCAATTTTCTGCTCCTCATCCATAGATCTACATTACACTTGAAAATGGACTGGAATGAAGTTTGCTTTTATGTGGATGGGAAGTCTGTTCCACAACAGTGGGATCCTCTGTGAAATGCGGCTGTGCCTCCAACCATTGGATTGATGTTGCAGAAGAAGGTTAGATCTCTAGGTTGAGTATATTTCTGATGGTCTTTGACTTGCTGATGTGCAGTAAATCCATCAGTAATGGGATCGAGGATACCTTCCATGCCAGACACAGGTCACCGCATAGCAGTCTGTAGGATATCAAGTACAGTGAAAGGACTTTGAGTCAGTCCACGTAGGACATGTGTTTTAGACCTTGTATCCTTTTTAGTAAGGTATCTCCATAAGCATTCCAGTTGTTGCATGTGTCTGGACAGATACATGCAAATCATCATCATCAACCCCTTTTTCCCCATTTTCTACATGGGGTCTGAGTGTTGGGGTAACTGTCACCATTTCTCCCGATTCAGTGCCACACTCCTGCCTTCATCAACACTCATGCCTAACTGTCACAGATCTTCTATCGCAAATCCATCCACCTCTTTGTTGGATTCCTTTGTTTCCTCTTACCTTCTTCCTGTCTGTTCCAAATCTTCTTCACTAGATTGTCATATGCTTTTCCACACATGTGCCCAAACCACCGTAATCTGTTCTCATTGATCTTTTCTGCAATTGGAGCTACTTTGGCTTCTACTCTTATGTCCTCATTTTGTTTGTCTGTCCCACAGTGTGCATCCTACCACCCTTCTCAGGCACTTCATTTCCATTATCTCTAGCTGCCTCATCTGCTCTTCCTTTACTGCCCAGGTTTCTCTACCATACAGTAGTACTGGTCACACCACTGTTTTGTACACCTTAATTTTCAGCTTCTTTGGCATTCGTCTGTCGTACACTACACCTGACAGTCTATGCCAGTTGGCTGCAGCCCCTCTGAGTCTAGCTTTGACCTCTTCATTCAGACTTCCCTTCCCGTCAACCACCCCTCCCAGATACTTGAAGCTATTAATCTGTTCCACTATCTTCCCTTCTACTTCACTTCTCAGCTTCTTCTGATTTCCCCAGTTTACTGCCATTACCACTGTCTTAACTGTATTTAATTTCCTCCCATGTGTCTTCAGTGTTGCATTCATCTATCCTTTGCTGAAGTTCTTGCTCATAGTTTGAATGTAATGCCACATTATCTGCATACAGGAACTTTGTTGATCTGTCCCATCCAACCTGTTTGCTAATGTAGTATGAAGAGCAGTGGGCTCAAAACTGCACCCTGGTGCACACCCCCTCCCAATGGGAACCCCTCTGTGGGACCAAACACTGTTCAAACTTGAGTCATTGGGTCCTTGTACATAGCCTGCACTAGTTATACCAGTGTTTCTGGGACTTCAAACCACTGCAGTACTGCTCAAATCAGCTTTCTTGGGATCTCATCATATGCTTTCTCCAAGTCTAGGAATATCCAGATGGAATTTTTCTTCATCTCTAGTGTCTTCTCAACTATTTGTCTTACTGCAGGTATTGAGTCAGTTTCACTCCATTCTGATCTGAATCCAGATTGCTCATCTTCCATCTTGATTTCTGCTACTCTGCATATCCACTTATCAATCACCCTCTCCAGAACTTCCATGCAATATGGCAGGAGTTTGATATATCTATACTGCCTACAGTTGTGGATGTCCCCTTTGTTCTTGTACACTGGCACAGGTATGTTTATTCTTCAGTCATCTGGGATACACCTTTCCCTCCACAGTGATATGAGTACCCTCAGGAGCTATTTCTTCCCTATCTCACCCAGCATCTTTATCATATCTGCTTTAACTTCATCTGAGCCTGCAGTTTCCCTGACTTAATTTTTCTTAGTACTATTCTTACTTCTTCTAGTGAGGGCTCCTCTTTTTCTCTCATTGTTGGCTGCACCTGGAACAGTACAGCTTCTGTGGGGTTTTCTTCAATCAGAAGCTGCTGGAAGTATTCCTTCCATCTGCCTTTGATGTCCTGTGGACTGGTGTGCAGCTTGATGCTGGCATCCCTTATGAAGATTCTCTGACTATCTTCTTTATCCTTCTGTCTTTGCCTTGCAACCTGATATAGTTTATTTGTGCCATCTACTGACTCACTTTACTGAAGTTGGTAGAGTGCCTCTGATGCCCTATGCTATTGCCAAAAGGGTAGTTATATTCAATGATTGGCCTAATGTGGGCTGAGTAAAGAGGAGCAATGACATCCCTAGATCAGGATACATTCCCTGCGTTTATAAGCTGTGAAATATAGAAGGACTTTCTTTCAACAATAGACACATGTTGGCCAAAATTTAGGTTACTGTCCTCATAAGTTCTGAAATCCAGAACATCTGATTCAATACTTAGGGGGATATTGTCAATGCAGTAGTTCCATGAGGTAGATAACTTCCCAAAGGATACAATGATGCATTTTTGGCATTTAGTTTCAAACCATGACAGACCGTCTTGCAGGATGGCTAAGACTTTGGAGATTCAATGACTGCTTCTAGCATACAGTCTTCTGCAAACTTAGTCAGCCAGAGCCCTTTGGTATTGACTTAACTTTAGAAAAGGAGATGACAAACAGTAGAGATACCAGCAAAGAACACTGAAATAATCTACTGATGACTGGTCTCTTTATGGAGGTAGCATCCCCTATTTTCATTAATGTGTTCTATCTGTGAGCCATTTGGCAATCCAACAGGTGACATAAGTGTTTATTCCTAGCTTACTTAACTTTTCTACAATGCCTGCATGGGAATTGTGTCAAAAGCTTTGGTCAGGTTGCTTTGGTGACCTTTTCAAAAAATCCACCAGGTTGAGTAAGCATGACCTGCTCTTGAAAAATCCAAATTGAGACAGTTCCAGTGTTTGGAGGCTGCCTGTGTCCTGAATTATTAATTCCATGATAGGTCTTTCCATGGCTTTACATATGAGGTCAGACTTATGGGTCTGTAATTGCCTACATCTTTGGAAGCTCATACCTTATGCAGCTGTTCTTCATTCACTTGGTACAAAACGTATATGTAGGCTTAGACTGACGAGTGTTGTTTGGGGTATGGATAACTCATGCTTCATGCTATTTAAGATGTATCCAGGGATGTTGTCAGGATCCAATGATGCAGCATTTTTAGCTTTTGATAGCAACTTTAGGACTTGGTGTCGAGTGACAGCTGGAAGTGAGCAAGTTTCAGGTATATATTGATGGACAGACTGAGGGGAGAAAGGGGTAAATTTAGAGTTAAATTTATCAGCCAGTAGGTTCACTATTTCTTCAGCCCCAGTGTAGGTAGCATTGTTTACAATCAGCTCAGTTAATTGTTGCATTTTGCTTTTGAGATTACAGACATAACTGAAAATGCCTTGTGACCATCTTTGGCTTGGGTAGCTATATTAGCCTCAAGCTTGGCTTTGGTGGATTTTATAATGCCTTGAATTGTTTGTTTATTTCAACAATAATGCTCTAACATTCTAGGAATCACTGTTCTTACTTTTGTTCAAAATTAATTTAATTTTCTTATAAAACTTGTTGATATTATAGTTTTGTTTCTGGAGTTTGCTCTGCACTTCTTCCAATGGGGTGCAGCTGTATCTATGCAGCTGTTCACATTCTGGTATAGTGTGGTGGTGTACATTTTTGGGTATTCAGTGGAGTTAACTGTGTTTGGTTGGTGGGGATATGAAGCTTGCAAATCTATCACTTAGAAGTAGGAAGTTTGTCTTAAAGACATTTTAAGATACCTTGGGTGTTTTCCTCTCTTTAAAGATATTTGCAAAAACATGTTAAAAAAACAGTCTAAGACACAAGCTTAGGCTGTCAGTTTAGACTGGTGACATAACACTGCCATTATTTGTAGCTGACACTGATTTGTGATTGCTGTTGTTTGACTACTATGGAACTCATCATGTAAAGTTTGTTCATTTGTATTGTTTATGCTGTTTTAAAGTTGTATTGATTCTGTTCTTTTGCTCTTTTTATTATTTTGTTTTAGTTTAAATTTGTTTTGCATTAAGTATGGTTTGATTTACTGGAGTTTTTAAGGTAAGTAATTAAGGCAAATTATCCAAGATATGTTTTCCATTATCGGACTGCAAAGAGATTAAATTCATGTAATCTGTTTGAGGAGGATTTTATGTGGGCAATGGGTAGGCTGGGAAGTCTAGGATATATGTGAAAAATTTAGAATAAATTCATGACTTGAATATAATTGGAACAAGAGAGAATTTAAACAGGGGTGGGTAAAAAAAGAAGAGCTCATTGGATGAAAAAAATGATGGTTAGGGATTTGAGTATAAAAACCTTAGAGGACTTTAGGGCTGACCATGTAGGAAAATATAGTGAATTGTAGCTTAAAGATCAGGAAGGCCAGATTGCTGAAGAGGAAAAGGATGAGAAGTAGGAGATCATTGGGTTGATGAAGATTTTTGAATTATGGAAGGTAGAAGGATATAGAAGTGAAACAGTTACGAGTTCAAGTTAATGAGTATATAGAAGAATTGCAACATAAATACAAGGTAAAACTCTGAAATGGAAGAAATGGAAGAGAAGGGGGTCTGCCTAAGGTAGATGATTTGGTATACAGAGTAGATGTGGAAGGCGAACTTGGGGAGAACAGATCAAAAGATCTGGCCTGAAGGTAGATGAATGATTACAATTTATACAAATGGATCTGGGTGTAGTAAGGGTTGGTAGAGGTTGATTCATTCAGAAGGAAGTGATAGACATGATCAGTAATAAAGAAACGTATTTACAACTAGAACATACCACGGTGGTGGTGCTGCGGTAGCGTTGTCGCCTCACAGTAAGACGCTGTCTGGTTCGATTCTCAGCTAGAGTGTCTTCTGTGTGGAGACATGCGTGAATGGGCGTACCTTTGTTGAAGGTTGTGCGTCAGGCCTGGCAAGCCGGTACGTAAAAATCAATTGCCAATCATTAGCGGACCGGAGTGCTGCTGTGGCGACCCCTAACAGGGAAAAGCCAAAAGACACAAACAAACATTTACAACTAGAACATAAATGTCTAAAGAGATATGTAAGCTTAGCTGATGGTAAATATGTCCAGAGGATGGAGAAAATAAGAAGGACATTTGGAACAATAGAGGGTATAACTGCATCTGAAAAGAAATGAAATGACGAGTTGATAAGGATTAATTAATTAGAAGATGTACCTATTATATGGAACTAGTATATAAGATGGCTGCATAGGTGGTGCAGAACTGTGCTTCAGTAACAGATATGTTGAAAGAGGGGAAGGAGAAATGTTGGAGATATAGAGTGAAGGTGGGAGATCTACATATGTTTTGTGAGTGTCAAGCAGTTAAACATTTATGGAGTAGTTGTACAGAGGAATAGGAAAGAGTGCATGACAAGTGAATCCCAAAATTTAGATGTAGAGACAAGGAGAAAATGCAGTTATTGTATCCATTGTATCTGTGAAGATGGATAAGGAGTCATGTAGCTAAAGGCTGGAAGGGTCAGATAACATGGAGAGAAGAAATGGTGAATATTAATAGTCTGAGAACATATAGGCATTTACTGGCATTCCAGGGGGATAAGAAGAGAAAGAAAAATTAGAAGAAGCAATGGAAGAATGTACGAGACGTGTACTAGATGGTAATATACATAGCATTTATGAATGGGCTATGCCAGTTTGTACACAGTAGGATGCGTGTCACCATGTATGTATTATATTTAATTTAGTTGAAGTTAAAATAGGTGGTAGCATCTCCCAAGGGACCGAGGGGACTGGGGCAAAACAAAAATGTGAATTAGCATTATAATTTTGATATTTAATGCCTGCAATGGGCATATAAAAAGAAACATGTTAAGGTCTGCTATATATAAGATGTATTTCTTTGTGTATTATTATTATTGTATAACAGGGGTTGACTTCATGAATTGATGCTGGTGTTTTTGAGGAATGATGGTATTGTAAGTTTATAAATGTTTAATAAATTAGAATATAAAAAATAAATTAAGTTTCAGTGTCCTATTGGAGAAGCTGAGAAGTAACATTTACTATTCAAGGAAAGCATAACAGGAAAAGCTTTTAAACTTTGGGAGCTGCCACTGATCTGTGGCTGTTGCTATTGTGTGACTGTTTTTCCTTACCCAGCAGTACCCTGTTGTGCTATTAAAAAGTGACTCTTGAGTGGCCTGCCATTACTGTATACATGTCTTTAGTAGAGACACAGTCTCTTCTCATTTGCTTCTACAGATGAGCTCAAGAAGTCCATTATTAGAAGGCTGTAATTACCTTCTCTTTCATATCTTACTACCACTAAGTGCGCAGTGATATCCTTATAGTTTTAACCATCTAACTTTTTAAAATCTACCATCTGACTTTTTAAAATCTACAACATCTTGGACAAGATTACGGATCACTGATATCCTACAAATTACTTCTCAAGAAACACCTTTGAATTAGTAATTCTGTTTTCCTTATGGAACAAATGGACATTCTTTTCAAACATTTTTAGAGACTGCTTTTAAGAATCCAGATTGTGATTAGTGCTTCTGTTTCATTGCTGGTGAAAGAAGCTGCACAACTACTTTCTCTGACTGGGTAGCATGTATGGTAATACCCTGCTTGGTCCAGATATTCTTTTGGTGGAAGCCTCTTCAGTTTTAATTTTATACCATTGACCAGTTTAGCCCCCTTATGTTGCGCTACTGCATGTGTTACCCAGAGCCTTTACCAGTAAAAGAAACTATCCTACAAACCCCTGAAACATCTGAGATGATGCAGACAGATTTCTAATATCAGCTTGCAATTATTGTTACAGTTTTTCTTCTGTTCAGAGAAGGTGCAAAGGGACATTGATTTCTTGTCGAGTATAGCTGTGTTGAGACCAGTATTAACTAGGTAATACCTAATAAGCAAATCAGCACTAGTCACCTTTCTTGGTAAACTCAGACATGTCTTTTCAACAAGTACTATCTGATTAGCCAATATCTGTTAGAGTAGCACAGTAAATACTTCTTCCTTAAATCCTAAAGGTCTTCTGCAGTAGTTTCCCCCCAAAGCTTAAGTACAACCCCCCGCCCTACTCTTCCATGCTTTGGTAACATGGTTAACAGTCCTCTCTCACCCCAACTGTACAGTATAGCACCTACCTCATGCTTACCAACTGTTGGCTGCTTCTGTGAATTAATAGTATATCCTGTCAGAGATGTACATATTTAAGAAACATGAGGGAAATCTATAGCATCAGCCCACTTTCAATAAGATTCATACCTCTGCAAGACCACATCAGTCACAACACATGACTAAGGCTACAACTTATGCTGAATTTGTAAAGAATAACTTGCCAAAGCCTACTAAAATATACTTTAAAAGATACAAGTCTCCAGTATACAAGACTATACCTACTCCTTCTCTCCTCCCATATGCTGCAACTCAACACAGGGTCATCAGGAAAGCATGCCTACATACGTAAGGCCAACTAAGTCTGTTTCAACAATAAGAAATGTTTTAGTCATATGTGGCTTAGGCATACAGACTCCACACTCACCAGACTAGAAAACAGGATGACTATAAGCTGCTAGTCCAGTGCCACAGTCTCCAATGACAATGTCATAATGGTCTTAAGTTGCTTAAACAAGACAAGCATATGACCTAGTGGTGGTACATGTGGGAGTAACTAACCAAAGGCACTCCACCCAGAATGGCATACAGAAAGACATAATGTGACTTGCCATACAAGTGTTAGAGGCAGAAAATACACTTGCCTCTAGCATGCCTTGATACTAAGACAAGATAATTGGCTTTAACAATTGGCTAGATAATTGGTATCATTCTAAAAGAATCCAGTATGTGTTGGCCTTGGAAGAGATGGAAGACAGGTTTTCCTCTTTAATCAGGGATGGTTTATATCCATCATATCAGGGCTTCACCTTACTGACTAAAGCTTTTGCTGCCCTCAGAGTGCCTTATTTTAGGCACAGTCTCTCTGCTTGACATTCCTACATAGTAAAATCAATTCCAGCATTACACAACATCATGATGGCAATACACTGAGCTAAGAGTCTAAATAGAATGAGGTCATGACTTGAGGCCCTCCTTCAAATTGACCACGTTCATATCTGTGCACTCAGATGTGGTTTCACTGCTTTGACAGCACTCGCTCTATAACAGGGTTTAGCACCTATCACACCTTTATGCCCTTGGGTAACTGCAGGGGAGTATCAGTATTTGTCAACAGCACCATCACCTCTTGTCAAATTATCTAGAAACCTAACGTGAATCTCATGGAGAAACAAATCATCCTTAACAA
>NC_056733.1:1514739305-1514814305 GCF_019279795.1 Protopterus annectens
ACACACACATACACAGTCACTCAGTCCTTTTTGTGATAGGCTTGCCCTCCCATAACTGTGCACATGATGCTGAGATAACCCTTTTCCCTGCTGGGGTTTCTGACTTAAGCTGCTATTATGCCTGATGCACAATACCAGGCAGACTGATCTGTATATGTTGTGTATATCACTCATATAGGTTACTGTGACATTCCTGTATAACTGATCAATAGTTTTATTTTACATTAGTAGAGAACATAAACAGAAAGGTAAGCATTTATCTTTTCATTGCAGATTCAATTGTCTTTGCTACTACTACTACTTATACTGTTGAAAACTGAAGTTGCCAATATCTGACACAGTAGCCAGCCAGTACGTGGGTAAGCAAAAGCTTGCAAGTTTTTTTGCATCCCTGTTTTTTTATATGTGCCTAGTATCTTTTCTTGTTTAATTAAGTGGTGAGTATATGTGCTTTTCACTGTCTTTTAACCAGCACCATAGCATATTGTGTATGCCTCCACTGGCCATTATTGTGCCCAGTTGTATTTTCCACATCTGACCCCTCAGCTGTGTCCCGCAGCTTCCTGCTGCAACTTTTTTCCAGAGTATGATGTTATGTAACATGGCACAGATGTTCAGTATTTTGGAAGAGGTGAACTGGTCATTCTGAAGATCACATCCAGATGTAATTAAGCCTTGGAAATGTAACCTGTGCAGGCCAAATACAACCTCTATCATATTCTAGTCTGTGCATGTGCATTGTTGTAACCTTGCTCAGTGGGATTGTGTAGGTTTCTTATAGGAGTAATTATCCAAGGTTCGAGTGTATATCTTGCATCCCCCACTTGCTGTCTTTGTGGATAGCTCCCCATTGAAAACTTTAGGTACAGGTCACAGGTGTGCCATATGAGGGAGTAATTGAAACTGCCATGGTGATCTGTACACACACATTATAGATGATACATTGTGCATCACAGCCCATCTAACAGATGATGAAGTGATAGCCCTTTCTGTTCATGTACCTCCTTCCCAGTTCACTGGGTGGAACTTTAATTTCAATATTGTTGCAGTCTATGGTCCCCAGTACTTTAGGAAAATGGAAATGGAACACAGTGTTTGCTCTCTTCTGGGGTTTGTGACAGACAGATATGACCCCCCCCCCCATATCTTACAGCATTGTATTGAGAAACTGACAGAATAATCATAAGGCTGAGGCCTGTGACATTCCCATGTATTCCCTCTAGGTCACTGCAAAGTCCCTGTAGCTAGTATATATAATGCTACACATACCTCAGTTTCTACTGGGAGGGGCTCTCCATGATCCACTGGACCTTGTGTGATAAGGATTTTGTTAAGCTGAATGGTAAGTAGTGACTCTACTAATAGTATGTAAAATAAATAATACAAATAGATAATAGGCTGGCATGTTTCTTACAGCTTTTGTGTAACAGTGGTGCTCATGTCTAGGACTTGGAAGAGCTTATATTTTTCTTTTGGAAAACCCAAAGTCAGGATGCTTTTTTTGTAACACCTTTAGACAATTGTAGTCAATAATACTCTTTGTCTTCATCTTTCGCCACAGTGGATCACCTTGTCCACTCATGATTGGCAGTGGAGTTTTACTGTGTCGAGTTGCCAGCCTGGTGCCCAACCTTCTACAGAAGGCACACATGCACGCATTCATGCCTAGGGCTAATTTAGAGTGTCTAATCTACCTACAGCATGTCTTTGGGAATAATCTCCATGTAAATAACAGTATGATCATCAACACTATCTTTAAACTGTAAGCATCAAGAAAGGCAGTCAGGGTAGTAAAACAAAGTTTATAATTTACTCTAGTTTAGTAATTTATTACATCAGATAAATATGGCTTTATATTTTGGACAAATGTCTTGCACATTGGATGGCTAAGACAATATATAATGGATGTTAGAAGGGAAGACACTTTACTTCACGAATGTGAAATTCCAGATTTTTTTTTTGCTTATGTGGCAGTTTCTACATGCTGTCATGCATACAAGAACATTGACAAGAACACTGCAGTAATGCCTGCAGGCATTAAAGCCCATTTCAAATACATGTCATTATTCCCATCATTATCGCAACATCACAATTCACTGACAACAAACTGATGACAGCTAACAGAGCTAGGCTTGTGTTTGACAACTTTCTTTTGTGTATCTATGTTTTTTATTAAATTTTATGTTCTCACTTCTGATAAATTCAAATAATTACATCTCATGAGCCTTTCTTTTACTGCATGAAATGACATACAAGTCCACTGTAGAGAAGCAAAGAAAGACTTTGACGTCTTAGTTATTTAAGAGCAGGCATATATATATATATATATATATATATATATATATATATATATATATATATATATATGTATATATATATATATATATATATATATATATATATACATATACATATATATGCAAAAATAAAGAATAAAGCCTGGTCATCTATTTCAGCATTTTCTGTCCATCAGCATCACAAGGCATGCACATCATGAGCTATATATATATATATATATATATATATATATATATATATATATATATATATATATATATATATATATATATATATATATATATATATATACATAGATATATAGATATAGATAGACATAGATATAGAGCTATGTCTATGTGTGTGTGTGTTTATATGTTTATATATATATATATATATATATATATATATATATATATATATATATATATATTATGTACACATACCCATAGAGAGAGAGGCAGACATGAAGTCTAGGAATGTTAAATGAACTAAGAAACAAATATATAGTGAAAGTCTTTGATCAAGGGCAACAGGCACCTGTAACAGAAAAGACTGAAATACAAATTAAGGTTTGCCAAGGCTTTACTGAGACTGCTGAGACAATGTCACTCTCTCATAGTCTTAATTTATTTTTAACAAACTTTGTAACACGTGTTCTGGAAACAAGTCCTAATCTTAAAACTAATTAAGATGTGATAGGAAACATCATGTCAACCCAGTTTTATGGGTTTAAATCAATGCCAGTTTCTTTCTTCCTGTGTTAGGGGTATAGCAGTTGTATTTAAGTCCTATACAGAAAAAAATGGCAAAGAATAATAAAAATAATACAAAGAGCTAAAAACGTTTCCTATGTTAAATTAAAAATGATATCAAAAAAAAGAAAATCAATATGTCATCATATACGTGCAATTAAAACTTTATTGATTTGTTACTGCAAACAAAGATCATATTAAGTTTTTTTTCTTGATCATTTTATAGTTTCTTCACATCGCTTCTTATTAAAATATATTAGATTTTAAAATCAAAATAAAATGTCCCATATCTGAAGTGTAAAATAACACATGTAACCAATGTGACAGTTGTCATAAATAAGGCACAACAGCATGGTGGAGTGATACACACTCATGTGTGCAATGGTGTAACAACATCTGCTGTCCATTTGACACAAGGAGGGCAGTATAGTGGCCAACAAATAATTCAATGTGGGAGCGTGTAACAAAGTGTCAATCTCATCCATGACATAAATGTGGAGGAATGGGTACATAAGTCAGTAGGATATGAACAGCAAGCAAAGTCAAACTTAAGAGATAATCATAAGTCATGAAAGTCGGAAAGAGAAAGTGTAACTTTTTATCTATCTATCTATCTATCTATCTATCTATCTATCTATCTATCTATCTATCTATCTACCCATAAAAGAAAGGTCAACCATTTTAAGGGCTACAAAAGAAATGAAGGGCTTCAAAAGAAAGGTAATTGGGTTCAATAGTGACAGATGGCTGTAGATGGGATAGAGAAAGAAGGGCAGGTAGCCTTAGCAGACAAACATGGGTGGTATACTCACAGAAGATGGGAGAGAATGAATTGACACATATATATATATATATATATATATATATATATATATATATATATATATATATATATATATATATATATATATCTACAGATGGTAGAGAAATATGGAAGAAGATGGACATTAAACAAGAAATACAGAATTACGTGTAAAGTTTAGAAAATAAAGTACTGGAGCAACATTAGGCTCCTGCCAAGAATGGATACCAGGCTGACCTAGAGGAAAATAAACCCAAGCATCATTCACAAGGGTGATTGATGTTATGGGATGGTTGCTTCCCTGGCAGCTGAATCAAGGGATGATGCTTGTCTGGCAACTTCACCTGTAATGCCTAAAAATCTCTGTGTTTCTTAGCTGGGTATTCAATTGATAATGTGCACTGGAAGTCAACAGCCTCCTCAGCTGATAATGATAGACCTGTAGACTCATCTGTTCTACTTTCATCAGGAGAACCTTTGCCCTCCTGAGTAAGAAGCAGACACAAATGGCAACAGTGATTCTTCCAGGTCACCACCATGAGATAGAGTTTGTTATTTTCTTCCTGAGATGCAAACCTGATGGCTACTGGTGGCTTAGTATCAGAGACAGTGGCTAGAACAGACTGAAGTGACTGTGGCCTTACCTCTTCCTGTTCCACAAATGGACCTGCAGAAGGCTAACATAATGTGAAACAATTATCACATAGGTATGATGCAAATGCAATCACAGTTGTAAGGTAGAATGGCACAAATGTATTTTACATCCTGCTGCCAGGAGAGGTTCTTCCCCTGTCTATGGTATGCATTCAATGACACTCCTCCAATATTGGAAAACAAAGTAGACTTTCCTATGTGTATATGTGCAACAATTAAGGTAGTCAAAGACATGGTTCCCACAGGATACCCTTATGTTCTCCACTGGCCCCAGCCTTAGCATGGAGATAGTACTAGGGTAGGGTAGATGCTGATAGACCTAGCAGTTGATGGAGAGTACTGGAATAAGCTGGAAAGAATGAAGAAGAAGGGGGACCCCACAAAAGCACACCCTGACCTCATACCACACACACACACACATACACATACACACACACACACACACACACACACACACACACACACACACACACACACACACACACACACTGGACACCAAACACAACTTAGCTTCAAAAGCTTACTGTTTAACATCACTAGCACCAGTTCAAACAAATGTTCAATGCATTCATGAAATTAGGACCACATTTCACCCTCTTAAGAAAATAACCACTCAAAGTCAAAATCTTGTGTGTGTGTGTGTGTGTGTGTGTGTGTGTGTGTGTGTGTGTGTGTGTGTGTGTGTGTGTGTGTGTGTGTGTGTGCGTGCATGTGTTTCTATACTTTTCATTTTGCCATACATGGTTTTCTGCTTTGAGATTTTCTAGCCTTCTTTAATAAATGCTGCATGTCCTGAGAAGCAATGTGGGTATATTACATAAAAATTCTATAACTCATATTGTTAGGTGGAGATTTTAAATGCTGGTAGCATTAAGGATCTCTTGTCATGGTTGAGAAGATGGACTCTTAGATTATTTTTAATAAGTGCCCTTAGCTGTATGCATGAGAAGGGAGCACCAAAGTTGTCTGGGCCAAAAATTAGTTACCATAATCATCTTTGGCAAGTCTGTCTTGATTTTTTAAAAACTTTAAGTATTAGGAGAAAGGAAGAAATGGCATAGAAAAGCATTTCTCTCCATGGTAAAGAAAATACATTAGTCCTCCAATCCTTTCTGCAAGGTTTCCTGGAAGTGAACTGGTTTAGTTGTCTGTTGAGAAAGGAGGCAAAAGTATCCAATCAAGGAGGTCTCTACAGATGGACAATGCCCTAGAAGACATCTGGGTGAATCATTAATTTATGAGCATTTATTCTGGATGTTCTCAAAGTGTCTCTTGTTGTGTGGAGGTCTCCATATATGGACAATGACTTGGAAGACATCGAAGTGAAACATTCAGTCATGTGCATATATACTGGATGTGCTGAGAGAGTCTGCTATTGTGTTCTGTTCTGACAGGATGTATGTAGACTACAGACTGAGGCAAGCATGGCTAGTCCACACAGGAGATACAATTGTCCCCTCTTGCTTATTTAAATAGCACATCTCTGTGGTGTCATTTGTTATCACTAATAGGGGTCCAGAGATCCACAGCTGATTTAAGGGTCCAACAGAATTTATTACAGTCAACATTTCCATAAGACCTATATGTTTTTCCTAAAATGAGGGTCTCACATACCCTGAAACTTGATGCATTGGGACACTCTCCCCATGCATAGTCCATAGCGTCTGTCATGGCTGACTGAGCAGGAAGACGGGATAAAATCTGAGGTCTGAATTTAGTAAGACCTGATCTTCCCACCATAGGAGTTCCTTTTGGATGAAACTGAGTACTGGAACCTGGTAAGACAAGCATGGATCCTGACAGATATTAGATTACTATTGGATTTTCCTTATGTGTAGGCAGGCAAATGGACCAATCAGGATGGAATAAACCTTTCCTAAATGACATCGCATGAGCTACTAATCTAATTATCCTATCTCCCAACCAGTAACTCTCTGTCCCTGCCCTTAGTGTTTCCCCTAGATCGACACTTACCCAGTACAGCAGGACTAGACCTTGTCCATAGCCTCTCTCACAGCTTGTTTTTCTCCAGCAGGATTCTCCTCTCTTTGGCTCTGTCACCTCCCACTCCCCTCCTCCAATCCCGGATCCCTGTTCTCCCATAGCCCCCTCCCTAGCCTCCTCCCAAAGTTTACTTATAGTTGGTGGTGTTAGTGGTGCTATTTTTGAGTTGTTCCCCTTAGCCTTCACAGCCCCAAAATGGTCTTGCGGCTGGCTGCTCATCTCACTGGTAAGTTATATGGTTGTGATTATACTGCTGTGTAGATATTGTACTGTTAATTTATGAATGTTTTCATTCTAGACAACTGCTTTCACAGGAAGGGGAAAGGCCGTAGATATTACTACTCCTGCCCTCATTTAAACTGTGCCTTGTGTGAAATGGCTAGTCCGTCTCTGTTCATGTGCTTTGAGGATCCATGGCTTATGTAGATGTGCATGCGCTCTGAGAATCCATGGCTTACTCAGCTGCTGTTTATGTGCATTGATATTCCATGGTTTATGTTACTGCTGGGTTTTGCTTTACATCTTCGGTCAAGGTTTCTTTAATAAACTGTATTGTGTATTGTAGCTGGAACTGATGTTGGATCCACAACTAGCTTTTAACTTGATGTCCAAGCCTAGCACCAGGCATCAGCGTGCTTTCTCCAACCTGTCCTTTAACTACCCAGTAGCTTACATTCAACACTGTAGATTTGAACCGCAAAGCGGACTCTAAAGCATTCCATTTCTTATCCGCATGCTATCTAAAGTATGTAAAGTGCCAAAGTATCTAAAGTGCTATATAAAGTACACTGCGGTACCAGCCGCACAGCTTTCTCTATCAGCAATACTTTAGTTTTGCGATCACTGGCTCTGCCCAAGTGCATCGCTTAGTTTCATACATCCATATGCCATTGAAAGAGCTCGATATCTCTAGCGTTATGCAACCCACTGTCCCTTCTCTTTGTAAGCTTTGCTTAAGAGCATTGTTGATGTTCTGAGTTGCTTCCCAGTGTTTTTATCACCAAATTAGCTATAGTTCTAGCATTTTTGCAACCATTGACCCTGCTTATATTACGCTCAGCTCTAGTGCTTTGCTAAATGTTTATATGTGGTAGTGACTACTTTTTAGAATTGTTATATGTGGTCTCATTGTCATTTCACTTGATATACTCTAAAAGTTCACCTATAGTGTTTGGGCATGCCATTTTGCTAGATCTTCTAAAGTGTTACTAATAGTGTCTTCACACTCTGGTCTATGGTGCTTGCATAACAACCGGAACCTGCATGTTCTGAAGCTGGTTTAAGTAACATTTTTAAGTATTGTAAATATAATTGTATGTGGTATTTGTTCACGTGTCTTCACTTTCTACTACATTTGATATTCCCTGCTCTCTACCTTCCTCATTAATTCTGTTTTCCTTTCTCTTCCCTGCCCCCCTCCTCCTCCTCCTCTCAGCAGTATACCCTCCTCACTCTTTCTCTCCTGAACTTCCCTCCCCTTTCCCCTTAAAATATCTAACTTTATTCTCTCTTTCATTACAGCCATTCTATCCAGGTGCCCTTCCTCATACTAAACTTCAAAGAAAGCTCACCTGCTTTCTCTGAACAGATGCCCTGATCTGCCCGTTTTGTTAAACTGTGACCTACCTGCCTTGGAAACCCAGTCAGAAACCCACTGTGTAGGTTGTTTAATCATACCTTGGAACTGTATTATTACAATTATCCCCTTGTAAACTGACCCCTTGTGTGTGTGCGTGCAGCCTCCCACAGCCACAATCCCTCACATCCCTCCTACAAAGCTCCCTGTGTCTGATAGGTATATTTCACTCTTTAACACCCAAGCATTACCCCATTTCCACCAAAAGATGTCAGCACTCCCCACGATACGTCTTTTACTTATTTTACTTTCCTAAATTACATCGCATGAGCTACTAATCTAATTATCCTATCTCCCAACCAGTCACTCTCTGTCCCTGCCCTTAGTGTTTCCCCTAGATCAACACTTACCCAGTACAGCAGGACTAGCCATTGAACATAGCTTCTCTCACAGACTGTTTTTCTCCAGCAGGATTCTCCTCTCTTTGGCTCTGTCACCTTCCACTCCCCTCCTCCAATACAGGATCCCTGTTCTCCCATAGGCCCCTCCCTAGCCTCCTCCCAAAGTTTACTTATAGCTGGTGGCGTTAGCGGCACCATTTTTGAATTGTTCCCCTTAGGCTCCACAGTCCCTAAATGGTCTTGTGGCTGGCTGCTCGTCTCACCGGTAGAATATATGGTTGTGAATATACTGCTGTTTAGATACTATACTGTTAATTTATGAATGTTTTCATTCAAGACAACTGCTTTCACAGGAACAGGCAAGGCTGTAGGTATTACTACTCCTGCCCTCATTTAAACCGTGCCTTGTGTGAAATGGCTGGTCTGTCTCTATTCATGTGCTTTGAAGATCCATGGCTTATGTAGATGTTGTGCATGTGCTCTGGGTATCCATGGCTTACTCAGCCGCTGTTTATGTGCATTGATATTCCGTGGCTTATGTTACTGCTGGGTTATGTTCTGCATTTTCGGTCAAGGTTCCTTTCATAAACTGTATTGTAGCTGGAACTGATGTCGGAATTACAACTTGCTTTTAACTAGATGTCTGAGCCTAGCACCAGACATCAGCTTGCTTTCTTCAACCTGCCCTTTAACTACCCAATAGCGTACATTCAACACTGTTGATTTGAACCACCAAGTGCACTCTAAAGCACACCATTTCTTGTCCACATGCTATCTAAAGTATGTAAAGTGCCAAAGTATATAAAGTGCTATATAAAGTATACTGCGGTACCAGCCGCACATCTTCCTCTATCAGCAATACCTTCGTTTTGTGATCACTGGCTTTTCCCAAGGGCATTGCTTAGTTTAATCCATCCATATGCCTATGAAATAGCAAGATATCTCTAGCGTTATGCAACCCACTGACCCTGCTCTTTGTAGGCTCTGCTAAAGAGCATTGTTGATGTTCTGAGTTGCTTCCCAGTGTTTTCGTCACCAAATTAGCTATAGTTCTAGAATTTTTGCAACAACTGACCTTGCTTATATTACGCTCTGCTCTAGTGCTTTGCTAAATGTTTATATGTGGTAGCGACTAGTTTTTAGAACTGTTATATGGACTCTCATTGTCATTTCACTTGATATACTCTAAAGGTTCACCTATAGTGTCCGGGCATGCCATTTTGTTAGATCTCCTAGGGTGTTACTAATCGTGTCTTAACATTCTGGTCTATGGTGCTATCATAACAACCGGAACCTGCATGTTCTGAAGCTGGTTTAAGTAACATTTGTAAGTATTGTAAATATAATTGTATGTGGTATTTGTTCATGTGTCTTCACTTTCTACTACATTTGATATTTCCTGCTCTCTACCTTCCTCATTAATTCTGTCTTCCTTTCTCTTCCCTGCCCCCCTCCTCCTCCTCCTCTCAGCAGTATACCCTCCTCGTTCTTTCTCTTCTGAACTTCCCTCCCCTTTCCCCTTACAATATCTAACTCTATTCTCTCTTTTGATACAGCCATTCAATCCAGGTGCCCTCCCTGATACTAAACTTCAAGGAAAGCTCACCTGCCATCTCTGAACGGACTTTATGAACTGCCCGTTTTGTTAAACTATGACCTACCAGCCTTAGAAACCCAGACAGAAACCCACTGTATAGGTAGTTTAATCATACATTAGAACTGTATTCATACAATTATCCCCTTGTAAACTGAGCCCTCGTGTGTGTGCTTGCAGCCTCCTGCAGCCATAAGCCCCCACATCCCTCCTACGAAGCTCCCTGCATCCCATAGGTATATTTCACACTTTAGCACCCAAGCACTACCCCATTTCCACCACTAGATGTCAGCATTCCCCACGATATGTCTTTTACTTATTCTACTTTACTAAATTACACCGCATGAGCTACTAATCTAATTATCTGATCTCCCAACAGTCACTCTCTGTCCCTGCCCTTAGTGTTTCCCCTAGATCGACACTTACCCAGTACAGCAGGACTAGCCATTGTCCATAGCCTCTCTCACAGATTGTTTTCTCCAGCAGGATTCACCTTTCTTTGGCTCTGTCATAGGGTTGCCACCTTTTCAAATGCCCAAAGTGGGACATTTTGGGTACAAATGTCAGATTTTGCAGGGCAAAACATACCCACAGCAAGTACAAAGGATAGAACTTCACTTTTATGCCTAAATGAAAGGTTATTCTTGTAGCATTTTAGTTGCTTATTCTGTTTCTTATAACAGTTAGGTGTTTCAGATACAGAATGACTGTTTTATGCAACTATTACGTAAAATACAGGAAATACTTTTGTCCTAAAATCTCAGGACATTTGCCATTTTTTCAATTTTTTTGCAGGACACAACTGCCCAAAGAGGGACTGTCCCTCGCAAAGTGGGACAGGTGGTAACCCTACTCTGTCACCTCCCAATCCCCTCCTCCAATCCCGGATCCCTGTTCTCCTATAGCCCCCCCCAGCCTCCTCCCATTGTTTACTTATAGCACATGGCATTAGTGGTGCAATTTTTGAATTGTTCCCCTTAGCCCCCACAGCCCCTAAATGGTCTTGCGGCTGGCTGCTCGTCTCACCGGTAGGTTATATGGTTGTGATTATACTGCTGTGTAGATACTGTACTGTTAATTTATGAATGTTTTAATTCTAGACAACTGCTTTCACAGGAACGGGCAAGGCTGTAGTTATTACTACTCCTGCCCTCATTTAAACCG
The DNA here is from genome assembly GCF_019279795.1 of Protopterus annectens. Lineage (NCBI taxonomy): Eukaryota > Metazoa > Chordata > Ceratodontiformes > Protopteridae > Protopterus > Protopterus annectens. Next base: position 1,514,750,533 of record NC_056733.1, read on the forward strand.
TGCCTTGTGTGAAACGACTGGTTCGTCCCTGTTCATGTGCTTTGAAGATCCATGGCTTATGTAGATGTTGTGCATGTGCTCTGTGTATCCATGGCTTACTCAGCCGCTGTTTATGTGCATTGATATTCCATGGCTTATGTTACTGCTGGGTTATGTTCTGCATCTTCGGTCAAGGTTTCTTTCATAAACTGTATTGTGTATTGTAGCTGGAACTGATGTTGGATTTACAACTAGCTTTTAACTTGATGTCCGAGCCTAGCACCAGGCATCTGCTTGCTTTCAATAACGACCAACAGCAATGCACAAGTTATTTGACAAACCAAGTAAAACAGGAATGCAGGATAAAATTTATTCCGGTACCTCGGCCCCAACAGCCTTCAAAGGAATAACACACAAACTTCCAAATGCAGTATATATACTAATACTGCCAATTAGACATAATTACATATAATTGAAAATGATTAATTAAGACAACATCCAGATTTAAAGAGACAATACACAATTCATACTGTTTCTGTTAGCTCTATGACAATAAATACCTAACAAAATGACTTAGAATATTAATTAAACATTTAAATTAACTTCTAAGTTTAACCCTCGAGGTTTTAATGTTCCATATTTTAAGATAAATCTACTTTCTAAATTCAATAGACTTTTTAAATAATTACCTCCAAAAGAAGCATTAGGTTTTGCTAAAGCACTAAAAAATAATGAATCTGCAGACCCTTTGTGTGTATTTTGAAAATGTTCAAATATAGGACTGCTCATTCTAGCATTACGTACATCCCCAATATGTTCTAATATACGACTTTTGAGTTGTCGCTTAGTCTGACCTATATAATATTTTGGTACTAAACAGTCACAACCAATGATGTAAACTACACCACAAGAGCAGCAATTAAATTTGTGTTCAGCAAAATATTTAACCCCATTTATAGCACTACCTGATAGGTTCTTAACCCTCCTGCATATCTTACATTTGCCACATTGAAACATGCCAACTTGTTGTTCCGAATATGACATATTTTTATCATTCCCAAACTGTCTAAATTTCAATATTTCTTTTAAATTACGATATCTACCATATGAAAAAGAAACATGTTTTGGAAAGAGATGCCCAATATCTTCATTACTACAAACTAGAGGCCACAAGAAATTAACAATGTCAGACAAAATATCAGAAAATAAAGAAAATTTTGTGACAAAAAATATCCTATTTTCCTTATTTATATCCTTCTGTAACCTGCATGTTCTGAAGCTGGTTTAAGTAACATTTTTAAGTATTGTAAATATAATTGTATGTGGTATTTGTTCATGTGTCTTCACTTTCTACTACATTTGATATTCCCTGCTCTCTATCATTAATTCTGTCTTCCTTTCTCTTTCCTGCCCCCCTGTTCCTCCTCTCAGCAGTACACCCTCCTCACTCTTTCTCTCCTGAACTTCCTTCCATTTTCCCTTTACAATATCTAACTCTATTCTCTCTTTTATTACAGCCATTCTATCCAGGTGCCCTCCCTCATACTAAACTTCAAAGAAAGCTCGCCTACTATCTCTGAACAGACGCCGTGAACTTCCTGTTTTGTTAAACTGTGACCTACCTGCTTTGGAAACCCAGTCAGAAACCAACTGTGTAGGTAGTTTAATCATACCTTGGAACTGTATTCATACAATTATTCCCTTGTAAACTGACCTCTCATGTGTGTGCTTGCAGCCTCCCACAGCCATAAGCCCCGACATCCTTCCTACAAAGCTCCCTGAGTCCCATAGGTGTATTTCACTCTTTAGCACCCAAGCACTACCCCATTTCCACCACTGGATGTCAGCACTTCTCACAATATGTATTTTACTTATTCTACTTTCCTAAATTACATCACATGAGCTACTAATCTAATTATCCTCTCTCCCAACCAGTCACTTTCTGTCCCTGCCCTTAGTGTTTCCACTAGATCGACACTTACCCAGTATAGCAGGACTAGCCATTGTCTATAGCTTCTCTCACAGATTGTTTTTCTTCTCTCTTTCGCTTTACCTGCTCCGTTCGCCCTGTGGGCTCACTCCACTCCCCTGCCCCCAAATCTCACCCACCCCAGTATTCCTACATTTATTATTGCTAGTAGTCACCTCCCCTCTTCTACCCCTCCAATCACAGTCCTCCTCTCTCTGCCCCTCCTTTTCTCACCCCCACCCCTCAATTAATAGCCACTCCCCTTATACAAATCACTATACTCTACTTCTCTGCCCTTCTTCACTCTGTACCATCTACCTCCCCTTCATTATACCTCCTTCTTTACTCCATCTTATAAACTTATTCCATTTCACTATGAACTCCTCTTCACCACCTACCCTTCTCATCCCCTCTAACACCTTGCTAACTTTAACTTTAATTCTACTTTTCCATACTACCTCCTATTCCTCCACTCCTCATCCCCCTTCTCTCATATCCCACTGCACCTCTCTCAGCCCCCATCTCACCCTTACAATGCCTCACTTCCACATAATCTCAGCCTCATTATTTCAGCCCAATCACCTCTACTACTTCAAACCAAAAATCTTACACACATTAGCAAAACACAACTTTCCTAAACCTCTTTCATATCATCCCCTATACTCAAAAGGAACACTTAACCACTTACTACCTTCTTTCTTCATCCACCAACGTCTAGCAGGTAATATACACCCTAACCCTGGACCTAGTTCCATCAACAACACCATCCCTCCAAAAACTACCACAACTATCAGCCTCAAAAGCCTTAAATTAGTTACCCTAAATGCCCAAAGTTTACGAAACAAAGTAACTAACTTCCGTGCCTGACTTAACCAGAACCAACCAAACATAGTAGCCATGTCCAAGACTTGGTTAAAACCATACATCTCTGACTCAGAAATTCTACCCCCTGGTTATCAAAACATTAGATGTGACTGCATGAATAGAAGAGTTGGTGGAGTAGCCTTAGTAATACACTCCCCATTATTCCTTACCCAAATCCCACTCCTCAGTTTAATAATGCAGAACTTGTCATATGCATACTACAAATGAATACTCATAAAAGTATCTGTATCATATCCCTCTATATTCCCCCAGGTAATAGCACTACTATTTTAGAAGAAATCCTCCAATGGGCCTCAACTAATATCCACTTAGAGACCAACATTCTAGGTGACATTAACCTAGACTGAAATAAAATTAACTAAAATCTTGCCACATCTGTCAATCTCTTCAACTTCAACCCAATTTACTAACTCTGTCACCAGACCCAACAAAACCAATCCTCCAGGATCCACTTTGGACTGGATTCTAACCACCCACCCTAACATTTTAGACTCAGGCATCCTTCTATTAGTGACCACCTGCCTGCCTTTATCCTCTGAGCAGCCAGTTCCTCCCCTGACGAGCACCACTATATACATACTCATAACCTTACAAACTTCAACCATACAACCTTCTCTAACAGCCTCAAACAAACTACCTGGAACACTCTAAAAGTACTCCCTCTAGATAACGCTGTTGATCACTTCAAATCCACCTTCCTAAATGTACTTAATACCCAAGCCCCTCCACGATCTATGAGTCAAATCCAACCACGCACCATGGCTAATCAAGGAAACCAAAAAACTTATGCAACAGCGAGATAAATGCTGGAATCTTTCTTAGCACAATAAACATCCTGAAAACCTCCTTAAATATAAGCAACTCTGCAACCTCACCTAAAGACACATAATCAAGGATAAACAATCCCACTATATGAAACTTCAGACCAACCACTCCACAAACCCCAAACAGTTCTGGAACTCCATCAACTCACTCCTTCACCCAGGCACTAAAAACAACCCTTGCCCTGATACTACTAAGGCTGATCCAGAAATTGCCTCTCTTTTGCCTTCTCTATTGCTGAACTAACTAAATCCTTCCCAAACACCCCACCCTTACAAGCTAGTCATTCTACCCAAGCCACTAAACCCAACCCCCTCCACCTTTGAACTTAATCCAATTCCAAATAAAAAAAACATTCCCTCTAAGTTCTTACAAATTGCTGCAGATGGCATCACCCTCCCCATTAGCATCGTAATCAACAGATCCATACAAGAATCTTATGTTCCCAAGCTCTGGCGTTCAGCCTTTATACATCCTCTCCACAAAGGCAGTAAAAATAATAACACCTCTAACTTTCGCCCCATAGCCATCCTCTCCCCAATATCAAAAATACTGGAAAAATGCATTCACACCCAACTAATGCCCTTCCTAACCATAAACCATCTACTCTCTCAAACCCAACATGGCTACTGCCCTGGTCATAGTACTATTACTGCTCTTCTCTCATTCTTAGATATAGCCAACCATGCCAGCGACTTCTGAAATATAATTTCTACAGTTCTACTAGACCTCTCCAGAGCTTTCAACACTATCTCCCATACCCATCTTCTCGGCCATCTTGCTAATCTTAACCTTCCTCACAATTCCCTGTCCTGATTTTCAAGTTATCTATCTGATAGATCTCAAGCTGTAAAATGGAATTAAGGCACCTCTGACTTCCTTCCCACCCCTACTGGAGTTCTCCAAGGATCTATTCTTGGCCCTATGCTGTTTAACATCTTTGTCAATGACTTCCACTCAGCCATCCCAAGTACTAAAATAGTACAATATGCTGATGACTCTACTTTAATCTGCAATGCCATCAACCTCCCATAACTTCAATCTTACACACAAACCACCTTCTCTGCCACTGAGGACTGGATGTTGCAAAACCATCTATCTCTAAATGCTAACAAATCTAATACAACTCTTCACTCCTTCAAAATCCTGCCCACTTGATAAAAATTCTTTCCAAACCAGAAGCCACAACAATTCTACTATAGAAATCATTCCCTATACTAAACTACTTGGGGTCACCATAGATGAACACCTAAAACTTGACACACATATTCTACTTTACTACTGTCCATAAGCTATTCTTTAACCCTAACATATGCCCTGCTCATTCCAACATTCTGTTATTATGTATTTTTTGTTATGTTGTATCCATCCTGTCTACATGTGGAGCTTTTCTCCCTGGGCCTCTGCTGAAAATGGAAATATATCCAGTTAGACTAGCCCGGTTAACAAATGTAAAATAAAATAAATAAAATAAATAAATAAACTAAACATCAAGAAAACTCATCAAAAACTCGGTCTACTATATAGAAACATCCACTATCTCACTCGTTCTACTAGACAAACCCTTGCCACCACCTACCTTCTCCCATCTCTAATGTATGGTGCACCCATACTAACTAACCTATCTGCCTCCATCTCTTCCAAAATAGAAAGTTGTTACAATAAAATCTCCAAGTTTGTCATAAAAGCCAAACACTCCTCCCACCATTGCTCTGCCCTCTACTTACTTAACTGGCTAGAACTTCCCAGCCATCTCGACTACCTCCAATTTACTTAGGTTCATAGGCTCATAGGCTGGTACTAGGCTATCAGCCCTAGGGCCTATACAAGCCTAGCCATAACAATTCTCTGGCTATTTCTTCCCACATTATTTACTTTCTACTTTACTACTGTCCATAAGCTATTCTTTAACCCTAACATATGCCCTGCTCATTCCAACATCCTACAACCTTACACCCTTAACAGGTCACTTATATCTTCCCACCTAAACCTTATCACAGTCTACAAACCAACCCACCCTGCTGGACTGCACCTCCTCTCCTTCTCCCTAGCCAAAAAAATGGAACTCTCTCCCTCCTTCTCTACGAACTATTGAAAACACTAACAACTTCAAATCACATCTCCATTTCTACTTTTTCTCTAACTGGAAGGGCAATTGCACTTTACCCACCTAGCCTTCTTCCTTCCCCTTTTTAAATCATATTTCCCTACTTACCCTTTGCCTACTACTTGACACCTCTAGAAATGACTCCTTAATACCTCTAGAAATGTCTCTCTCTTCAGCATTATTTCTTGTACATTTTGTACATATTGTATCTAGTTTTCTTTCCCTGTTCTCCTCTCCCTTCATTTGTACCTGTTCTGGCATCCAAACAAGACACATTTTCTGTAGAAACATTGGAATGTTTTCCATGTAACATATGACTTATATGCTAAATTACTAATGTACCAGTTCATGTCTCTGTTATACAAAGTATCTGCACCAGCTCATGTCTCTGTTCTAAAAAGAGTCTGCACCCTCAATAGCTACTATAACTTGCTAATCTTATGTATCTGCATCCTGAGGGGTACTTTATCAGAATACTTAATGTTTACTATGTAAAGTGTAGCTTACCAATGTACCAGTTCATGTCTGAATTTTGAATGGTAACTTTAATCCACAAAGTCAATGTCTATATGTAATGTGAAGCCTTACCAATTTACCTGTTTATGTTTCTATTTTATAATATATCTACACCCTTCATATCAACTGTATTTTTCTTATCTTATGTATCTGCATCATTAATTGTAACTTTTTTCTAATATCTAATATTTTACTATGTAATGTTGGAGCTTTTCTCCCTGGGCCTCCACTGAAAATGGGCTCTCGAGCCCAGTGGACCACCCCCCCGGTCACCAAACTGAAGTAAATTCATAATACATAAATAAATGAATGCCAGAAGTCTAAGAAACTCATGTGCAGTGGACATGCTCATTATCTCAGAGTTTCCACTTGCATTGCTGCCGCACCACTGTTTGAAGAGATTTTCTGCTGAATCTATTTGCATCCACTGTTAGATAATTGCTTTTTTAAGCACTAATTTACATTATGCCCAGATTTATACTATAGTTGCTGTTAATATTTGTACATTTTATAGAGTTTTGCATTTGAATTCTGCATTTTAAAGTGTATGTGCTTTCACCATTGCATTTGACTTTTGTGCTGAATCCACATCCATCCAGATCTGAATAGCTAAGACTATTGTTCTTAATTGTACTTTTAAGTTGTTTATTACTTGTGCTGCTTGGATATATTTGCTTATTTGATGTATTTCTTGATCCATTGTAATACTTTAGCTGTTTGTTCCTGCACTTCTGCTTTGTTTATTAGTTGGAACTGGGCTAATTTCAGCATTTTGGGCACACAGACAGTGTTTTTACATTTAGAAGTCTCTTCTGGAAAGAGAGGGTAGTAAAGTCCCTTCTGAGCTTGGATTCACTGTTTAAAACCACAAAGAGTATTATTATTATTATTTGCTGATGGCTTGGCTGTTTGTTTTGAGACTTTCTATGCAGCTGCTCATTGTGCAAAAGTGGTTAGCAGTGTCCTATTAGGATGCAGGCACCAAGAAATAAAATTTTCCCTTTAAATTACCAATGAAAATTGCACAGTACTTAACTGTGGAAAGATCAGCTAGTTTGCTGCTCCCATATTCTTGCTGTTAGGCAGTCCTGATAGGAATCTACTCCCCTAGACCACCCAAGCTCATTAGCTATAAACATCTTCAACACCATCGCCTTGTTGAACGCATAATAAGGACCCATAGCCATGGGTATGCTCTTCCCTGCTAACTCTGCAGCTAGCCTGGTGGATATTTGTGTACAATGGCAATGCAGCAAATGTCTCACGTATACTGGAAAACACTTATTTCTCTAACAAACAGATATGGTATATAATAGATGTAGTTATACAGTGTCTCTGGAGGCAAGTCTCTCACCTACAAGCACTTAAAGCATGAAAAGGTTGTCAGTGACTTACAATACGTCCACTTCACATAGTAAGAACCACTCACTTAGACCCACATATGCTGAGGCTCTTACATGTCATCTCCCCAAACCAGAAAAACCTCTTGGACACTACACTCTAAAACAACAGTGGCCTCAATGTCCTCTAGAGCATTCAGCAAAAACATCAGTGAAGATACATACTGCTACATCCCATGGTGTCTCAACTTCTAAGGCCATAACATATACCACCACACAACCCAATATTTTGGTAGTAAGAGATTCCACCATGAAATGCAAATATTCCACTCAGAAGACAAGTAAGTAGACAGTCATGATCAGCCATCTATTAGGAGGCAGGATCCACCAAAATATTTGTATACACTTAGGTCATTGAATTGAAGGCACCAGTATGACTCTGTCATAATCCATGTGGGTATAAGTGACCTGAGATGTACTTCTCTGAAGTATAATAAGAGAGTCATGGTGGAGCTCTCAGATTATGTGTCTCAGGTTGGTATGAGCCAAGCATTTTCTTCAACACTTTAAGTGAATTATCATTTTTGGCATAGGCAAACTTACATTTATATAAAAGAAAACAAACTTAAGTAGCATGTTTACAGTAACAAAGATTGTACATCACATATATTCCTCTATATAATAAAATAAACACAACATTATATAATTTAGTCAATTCATGCCTTCCATAAAACTTCATTCCTCCTCCAAACCATTTTTCTGCATGTATTGTTCCCAAAATTTCCATTTTCTTTCTATATAATTTGCTCCTGCTCTTTTTTAAGATCCCAAATCCAGTTCTTTTATTTCCAATACAATATTCACAACTTTAAATACAATTGGCTTAGATGCTAATTTCCATCTTCTAGTCATTGCTTTTTTGGCAGCGACCAGAATTGAACTTAACTAGACCTTACTGTGTCTAGACAATTTGGATCCTCTATCCCAACTCAAAAAAGTAATTTTCTTAGTTACACCTATTTTCTCACCAGGTATGTCTGACAGAGTACTCTGTAGGGAATTTTTAAAGTCTGGCTGCTGATCACACTCCCAAACCATATGTTCCCAGTTACCTTTTCCCATCACACCTACAACATTTACCATCTACCTGAGGAAAAAATTTTGGAGTATGTTTGGGGTATAAAAATACCTATTGAAGTACTTCATAGCAAAAAATCTTAAATCTTCTCGACTTGTTGCATATTTGGGAGGCATACATGTTCTCCCATTGGTTCTTTCTGATCTCATGCCTCAATCTTTTCGAACCTCCTTTAATTGATTCCAATAGTTGTGTAATATTTTATATGCCCTACTAATTATTACATTTTTATCAGCAGCTTTTGTTCTAGATTTAACTATAAATACTACCAGTGTAGGTTTTAGACATGGGATTTCCTTATCCCTTTCTATTTGCCTTTATTCTGATATTAATCCCTGATAGGGAAAGCAGTTTCTAGCCTGCATTCCAAATGCCTGAAATAAGATAAGCACTAAGTATCATTCTATCCTCTCAATGAGCACTGCTACAATAAAAAGAGAAGGTGATTGACTTCAATAATTGTCTTAGTTTTTCATTTCACTCCAAGGTACACAATATTTTTCAGCATAGGAAGATATGGTGGACAGACCTTGCTTCTTTACCAGGGATGGTTTGCACCTCTCTACACTAGGTTTTTGAATAGTAGATAAAACATTATCCTCCCCCATTCTGCCTTTTTAGACAATTCCAAACTGACAAAACTTCCAACATAGCAAAACCAATTGTAGAAAATCTAAGGTGTTACTGCTCAATGCCAGGAGTTTAAACAAGAAACTCTGGTCTCTCTTCAAGTCTTAGTCTCCTTGGAGAATGAAGATATTTGTGTACTTACAGATACATGATTTAAAGCCACAGAGACCACCTTGGCAGTACAGGGCTACAATGCCTTTCACAGATTTAGACCAGCTACTGGCCAGGCAGGGACTAAAGGTGAAGGTGTCTCAATTTATATCAAAAATAGTCATACCTCAGGGCTGGTCTACATCCAAATCACCATAGGTAAACTTCCATACCATATGTCTGCAAGTGGGTCTATATCAGTTCAATGAAACAGCACATCATCGAATACAACAACCTAGATCTTCTAACCACAAAATCTAAAACCATCGAAAGCTCAGAATAGTGAATTTTTTCCCTGGGAAAAAATTCACTATTACAAGAAACACACACACAACACAAGCATGCCAAAAAAACAGCAATCCACACACATACACTTAAAATCCTACATCTAACTCTACACTAAACTGTACATACAGTACTATCTATCCACTATCCTTAACCCAAACCCTAACCCTAAGGTCCGTCACTATGGCACACTCACCTCACTCACACCCTAACACTAACTCACATACCCCACCCTAACCCTAAAGTCTATCACTATCACACATTCACCTCACAAGCACCCTAACCCTAACTCACATACCCCACCTTAAAGTCTATCACTATCGCACACTCATCTGCGCCCTAACCCTAACTCACATACCCCGCCCTAACCCTAAAGTCTATCACTATCACACACTCACCTCACCCGCGCCCTAACCCTAACTCACATACCCCACCCTAACCCTAACATCCACACAATCGCACACTTACCTGAACGCAACCCGTAACTTTTCACCACAGTGGTAAAAATAGCAAAGCCACAAAAACAGACACCCAAATTCTTTCCCTAGGAAAACATTTGGTTATCTGCAGCTTCGCTATTTTCAGCATTTGCTGTTTTCGGTTCGATATTAGACCATTTGAAGTATTAACACTTTGATGATCTAATATAGACCCTCTGCAAGCTATATGTACTACTTCACCCAGGAAGCCCATAACACAAACTTACTGGAATCACTCACCATGTAATCCAATATTATAATCATGAGTGACTTTTACTATCCCACTATAAATCAAAAATCATGCATAACTCCAAATATGCAGGCCTAGAATTAACTTGAATTTGTCAGCATAAATACCATAGATCATTTAATTCACATGCCCATTTGGGGAGAGAATATACTGGACTGGTCCTCACTAACAAGGGAGATTGCTGCACCCTCCACTTCCCATGTAATGTCCTCTCTTCTGACATTTGACCATTTCGCCTTTGGAATAAAAGCAAAACCAGGGACCCATGCTAACACTGGAACATTGAAAAACTGTTGCAAGGCAAACCGGTTCTATATTACATTAACGCAAGCCCAGCTTATCAAAAATGTATTCATCAGTGCCACAATATTGTGCTAAATAAATAGCAAAAGCTCAGAATGTTGAAATGAGCATTATCGCATTGCGATGGTTGGCCACTTCGCAAGCCGTACACATGGTAATGAAAACCCTATCCTATAGTGGAAAAACATGTGCGAGTTGGAATGAAGAACAAACTGAAACCCTACCCTATAATGTGAAAACATTTGTGAGTACAACTTAAAGAAGAATAGCGCTGTGTTCTGAAATGTAGCAACTCCGTTGTACAACAGTTTGTGCAACTAGTATATCTATATAGTGCAGAAGTAAACTGTGTTACCAGAAAAAAACAGTATAGGGAAAAACACAATCACCTAAATAAAACAAATGTGCAGATGTGTGTGGTGCGTTTATGGAACACTGCAGCTTAACTACACTTTCAATAGCTTAACTACACTTTCAGCAGCATTGCAATAGCAGTCAAAAAGTCATCAGGGGTATAATCTGACCATTTACACAAGACTGCTTGCAGCCTGCATGCCCTTTCCATTGCTTTCCTCTCCCGTGGTGAAGAAACAGAACCTGCCTGTACTTGCAACCTCACTTCGTTCACCCTATTCTGTTCGCAAACCAAAACATCAAAGACGGCTGGAATATCACAGATACGTCTGCATAATAAACATCGTAGATGTCTGTGCCATCGTAGATGTCTGTGCCATCCTTCAACGTGGTTTTGTGTCCTAGGTAATGACAACTCATTTAAGGTACTAAAATTCCAGGAACCTAAACAGTTTACACCTACACTAAAAAGTGCAGCACTTGTTCCAAATAGCGTTTTCTTCTCAAAAAGCTCAGCACTTGTCTTATAAGCATATCCCTTGTCTTATAAGCATTCTCTTTGCAGGTCAAGCACTCCTATATTATACAAATCTCTCACTAGCAAAACCCCCCAGAAGTGCCCACTTCCCTGCTAAGCCCACTACTTTTCTGTCTCATACCAACTCATAATTCTTTCTAGCATGTCAAAGGGTCAGATGCTGGCATCCTCTCCTGCCCAGTTGGTGAATCTGGGAATTCTGAGACAATGTTACAATTGCCTCATGTACACGGACAACCCTCTCCTCCTCCCACGTAACACTAACACTTGTGAGAGATGCAGCTATTTAGCCAGACTGGAGGCTGAGCTCTCTCAACTCAGGACTGGCAAGACCAGGCAAGAGGAGAAGGCAACTACACACACCAAAATACCAGTCTCACATAACTCAACCACACCACTGAATCAAACACATAAACACACTAAGACATACTCGAGGCTCTGAGTAAAAATTTACCTAAACAGCAGAGGCCTCCAAAGCAGACACCCAAGCAACTGCAAACTCAATACACCACACAAACAACACATAAACAACAAAATCAGTGTGCAAAGCAGTCACTGCCCTTAAGGCCAAATACAACACCAAACATACTTGTCATAGGTGACTCCATAGTCAGACACACTGACGCCCTGCTCACCAGACTGAGTAAGGAGAAGGTCACAGTAAGCTGCCTGTCGGGCTAGAATCCGCCACATAACACAAGCACTCAGGTCTCTCAACAGCAGGTACAAGTACGACTCAGTCATTGTCCACGCTGGTGTCAACGACCTGAGGCACCTCCTTGGACTACATGAAAGAGACATTGAGGAGCTCTCTGATTATGTAGCCCATGCAGGTATGACCCTGTCCTTGAGCAGTATCCTACCTTCACCTAGAATGATGCCACAATACAGTGATAAGATGATCAGCTTTAATAATTGGCTTAAATTCTGGTGTCATTCAAAGGGGATCCAATGTCTGTCTGCCTGGGATGACATGCTGGACAAGCCACGCTGCTTCACAAGGGACGGCTTGCACCTGTCACCCCTAGGCTTCTGGATATTGGCAAAGGCTCTTGCCACCCCCATAGTGCCTTTTTTAGGCAAGGCTCAAATTCTAAACCTACCACCCTAGAACACAAAAAAGTAAAAAAACTAAGGGTAATGCTGCTCAATGCCAGAAGTCTCAATCTCAAGATGCACGCACTCGAGGCCCTTCTCAGTATGGAGAACATCGATGTCTGTGCTGTGACAGAAACCTGGTTCAAGGCTCCTGAGAGCACCCCAGCACTAGCAGGTTTCACCTCATATCATGCGTTCCGCCCTAAAATCCGGACAACACCAAGAAAGGAGGGGGGGTGTCCATATTCATAAAGGACACCCACACCTCAAGGTTGGTGGCAACGCACGATGCATCGGAGACCATCCAGGTGCAATTAACCATAGGCAAGTCTGCTCTGCAATTTGTAGCATGTTACAGGCCACCCTCTCAAACTCAGGAACCTCACATGGCCTTCCTGAAAACAATGGAGGGGATAAATGTATCTCCAAACACCATCATACTAGGTGACTTCAACTACCCTAATATAGACTGGGAACACTACTCAAGCCCAAACACTCTAGCCCAAAGGTTCCTGGAGTTCATAAACTCAAATGCCATGGAACAACTAGTCACCATCCCCACAAGAGGAGAAAACATACTTGATCTCATCATCACGAACAAGGGATCACAATGTTCAACACTGGAAGTATACCCCTTACTGGTGAGATCAGATCATAAACTAATCTCGCTGGAGGTCCTCATCCCACCCCCACCTAAAATAAAAAAGACCACAGTGAAAAACTTCTCAAAAGCTGACTTCACACTTCTAAAAACTAGTGTGGTCTCCTTTAAGGCCCTTGAGCCAGTGGTAAACATTACTCAAACCGCTGAATCACTTACAAATGCCTTCTACCAGCACCTACAGGACTGCATGGATCAGGCAATCCCAAACAAAACTAAGACTCTTTGTACCAAAGGCAAGCGTCCAGTCTGGTGGACCCCAGCCATAAACAAGCTCTACAACAAAAGGAGGAAGCTACTACAAGATAGAGCAAAATCCTTGAAAGGTAAGACACCTTTGATCATTATAAGTAAAAAACTAAGAGCTCTCATAAAATCATCCAAGGCAAATTTTGAGAGAAAAATCGCCAAGGACTCAAAAGACAATCATAAGGCCTTCTTTAGCTATGTTAGAAACCTAGGAGGAAACTTCCAGATATGCTCAGAATTAGTTCAAAATGATGTGAAGATTACTGAACCTACACACATTGCCAACATACTGGCTGACAGGTTCAGTGCAAACTTCTCCCCCCCCAAAAGGAGAGATATCTATATCAGAGGATTGTAGCCCCCAAACATCTCCAACGCCCAGGTGAGAACTGCTCTCTCCAAAGCAAAAAACACAGCATCCATGGGACCGGATGGTGTCCCCGGCTGTGTGCTCCACGAACTCAATGAGGAATTAAACCCACAGTTAGGACAGCTGTTTAATCTTAGCCTCATCTCAGGATACGTACCCAAGGAGTGGCGCACGGCGACTGTTGTCCCACTTCACAAGGGCGGTGCCTCCACCGACCCTGGAAATTACCGTCCCATTAGCTTGACAAGCCTTATCTGCAAAGCCATGGAGAGGATCATAATGGAACTCATAAATAAAGACATAGGGAACTTGCAGACTTTGGATCCAACCCAGTTTGGCTTTGTCAAAGGCAGATCATGCCTTTTAAACTTGGTTGACTTTTTCGAGACAGTCACCAAGGCCATTGATGAGGGAAAGGCAGTCCATACAGCCTACCTTGACCTGGCAAAGGCCTTCGACACAATACCCCACTCAGGTATCATCGAAAAACTCATCAGCTTGAATGTAAACCCATACATCACAAGATGGGTTGCAAACTGGCTAAGTGACAGAACCCACAGGGTCAGAGTTGCTGGAGCCATGTCAGACTCAAAGCCTGTCACAAGTGGTGTCCCACAGGGCTCAGTCCTGGGTCCACTCTTGTTCGGCATCTACTTTTCTGAAGTACAAGCAAACACAGGAGGGTTATGGCTGACAAAGTTTGCAGATGACTGCAAACTGGGCGCCATAGTCGAAAACACATCTGACACAGATATCCTTCAGAAGGGCCTCACAGAAACAGATAACTGGTGCCAGAGCCATGGCCTAAAGTTAAATGCCAAGAAATGCATAGTCATACCCTTCGGGAAAAACAAGGTTACCCCTAGCTACCATATAGGTGGCAATCCACTGAGCACAGAAGAAGTCATCAGGGATCTGGGGACCCAGGTTGACAGTAGCCTTCGCTTGACACTCATGTTGCTAAAGTGGTTAGGAAAACCTTCTACATTGCCCACCTGATCATGAAGGGATTCACATCTAGATCAAGGGAGGTCATCGTCCCCCTGTACTCATCACTCATTAGACCTATGATTGAGTACAATGCCCCATTCGGAATGTATCTGACCCGACACCTGCAGCAGCTGGAAAGGCCCCAAAAGTTCCTCACCAAAAGGATAAAGGGTCTCAAAATATGTCTTATGCTGCCCGACTGAAAGAACTCCAGCTCTATTCAGTCTCATACCGCTTGCTCAGAGGTGACCTGTGCCTGACATATAAGGCCATGTCAAACCCTGATTTGATGAATATGCTTCACCTCAAAAAATCTAGATCCCTCAGAACCACAAGGGCGGGAGACTTAAACCTTGACACAGTTATTAATAGAACGTGCTGGAGGGACAGATTCATCACCCAGAGACACCCTATGCTGTGGAACAAAATCCCGGTACATGTGAGGCAGAGCACCTCGCTGGCCTTGTTCAAGAGGAATCTTGACCAATGGATGGGGGATCGCAGATATACCCCAGGGATTACTTCAGTGTCACTGCTTGACAGAGACACAGCAAAATAATAGGCATAGTTTTATTCAAACTAAAGGGGTGACGAAAGCCAAATAACTATGGGCTAGGCTTATAAATGCCCTTGGGCAGATAGCCTAGTATGAACCTATGAACCTATGAACCTATAAGATAGGGGGAAACCAAGCACAGGATATTGCTCTAGTCTGCACCTTCCTTGGACGTCCTAATACATACACCTCAGAAAAGTAGGTTAACAACTCTTTTCCCACAGCTGGATAACCCTGACACAGACTTTGAAATTGTGCATGTACCTCACTTTCATCTAGGAATGCCAATGCGATGAGCTTCTTCACTGACAATTGAAATCTAACACACTTCCCATACAAGGTAGCTAGACGAAGACTCTGTACTTTATGCCAAATAGCCTGGCCAAAATGGAATAAACATCCCTTATTGATCACGATACTGAATTTATGCTTTACACTTTTCATAGTAGCCATCTCAAAATCTGTCAATATATATTGCACAGATGGTTGCAAGTTACAGGTTGATAACAAGCTAAACACACACTCCCACATATGGTTGTACAATTTAAAGGACTTCTTCGTTATCAAGCAGTAGAGGAGGGGAATACATTTCTTATTCTCACCAAATGTTATGAAGCCATGTACAGTATAAGGCTGTCTACAGAGTCATGCTTTATTTAAAAAGATACCATCCATAAACCAAATGACACTGCTACAGAGATCTTTTAAATTGTCAGTAGTGCTGAAGACTATCACATGTGTGTTAGTATGCAGGTCTACCATTCGTGTTTGAATAAAGGCACCATGCTTTAATGCACATTGTGTAGTATCTATAGCACTTAATGAACTGGACACAGGAGTGTACGATACCATCTTTCTATGCCTCACCCCATTCACTTGCTGTAGCATTGACCTTTGGGATGGTAGATGTACAGTACTTTCATAGGATGTACTCCCTACTATATTGTCTACAACTAACGCTGGGGTATCCCTGCAACATCTGGCTGCTTCTTTTAAACTATGGCAGGCTGTGTACCTGTCCACATCTGTTGGATCCGGAGCACGCTGGTGTGACACCTACTTAACTAATACTTCACTGTCTCCTTCCATCACTGTAATAGCTCTATCTTTACATTTACTGCCCAGCTTAAACCTGCAGCACCAGTAATTCCTAGTTTGAATGTTTGTCTCTAAATTATACAGATAACTGTCTATCTGTGGTTGCAGCTAGCCAGTCTGTCACAACCCCTATTGCAAAGTTCCTGGATTTTAAATTGAAAAATATTTCCATAAACGCAACTAATGTTATCAAAGATTCCTGGGATTTCTCAGAAATGTGAAAAATAATGTATTTAGGGACAATATGTTATTTATTACAATAGATGTTGTTGACCTCTTCACTTCCATCCCACACAGAGAAGGCTTGGAATTTTTAGAAGAAATTTTAAGGGGCAATGAAGGTTTTAGTGAGAGAGATATTTATTTGATTTTAACCTTAATGGAACTGGTTTTAAAACATAATTGTATTTATTTTGAGGGAGAATTCTTTTGCCAGATGGCTGGAGTGGCAATGAGTGCCATGTGTGCCCCAACCTTTGCAAATTTAGTGCTAGCCTGGTGGGAGAAGAAATTCATTTTTAATTTTGTGTACAAGGACTGTTGGGTCCTTTATCAATGATTTTTGGATGATATTTGCCTCTTCTGGATAGATAGTGAGGAAAAATTTAGTAAATTCTTGAAGTAGATTACTAACAGTACAAGATTTTTAAGGTTCACCTATAAAATAGGACAGGGTTCTATTGATTACCTGGATGTGACTATAAGGATGGACTATGACAGTAATAGGTTCACTTCAAAGGTGCACAGAAAAGCTACCTAATGCATATCCTTTCTACATTTTCAGAGCTCCCATCCATTTATACAAAAAAGGAGCATTGTGAAAGGTCAATATGTCAGGGGGTAGTAGAATGAAATCAGAGGAGGAAGATTTTATACAAGAAGGTGAACTGTTGAAAACTATGTTCCTTGATAGGGGATACCCTGAGAAAATTATTAATGAAATTTTTACTGAAGTCCTAGAAAATAGAAATAATAGGTTTGCACCTATTTTAGAAACAGAGAATAGTGGGATAGGGGGCAGTCAACAGGTGATTGATAGTAATGATAGGGTGGAAAATATTTTTGTAATGAATTATAGTGAAGATGGAGGAAGCATTAATATGAATTTGAAGGAGGATTGGGATAAGTTTAGCAAACTATTGGATTTGAATATTGAACTGAACTACGCCCTAAAATTTGTTTTCAGAAAGGGTAAAAGTATTAAAAATATTTTGGAGAAGAAGGGTATAGAAAAAAGATCTAGAAGAGTAGAGACATATAAATGTAGTGCTTGTCCACAATGCCCTTTTATTATTAACAAATCAGATGTTTATATCCCTAGTAGAAATAGATGCATTAGTGCAAAATGTTATTCTGTGACTCTAAAGGGCTAGTATATTTGGCCCTATGTGGAAAATGTGACATTTTTGATGTACAAAAGAAAGGAAGGTGCTTAAAAAGAAGAATATATGAGCACAGTTATGAAATTAAAAAGGGTAATAATAGGAATGCCCTATATAAACAAACTTTGACATGCAAACAGGCTGCTTTTGTATTTTTTGTGATAGAGGAAATTCAGATGAATATTCGTGGGGGACAATGGTAGACACAAATTGAATATAGAGAAGTGTACTGGCAGTTGGTCCTTGAGGCAAATAAATGTCCAGGGCTTAATGAGATGGTCTCCCTTGCACCTGTATTGAAATTAAGATCAGCTAAATTATAGGGTGACCTAGTACCCTATTTATGTATCTATGTATTTATTCATTCATTCATTTTTGTACATACGTATTTAAACCTAACATATAGTGCACATGTTAGTACTAAGCTAACTGCCCTTGTGAGCCATGTTAATCTTAGTCAATTATCCCTTGTGATACTCAAACCCTGCACTTTGTGTTTGTAAAGCAAACACCTTAGCCATTAAGCCACCCTCCCAACCCAAATATCCCTCAGGGAAATATTTTAATGTTTTAATAAGTTAGATGTTTAATGTTTGAATAAGTCAGATTTTTTAACATATTGGTACTGACCACCCCATGGTTTTAGTCAGTATGACACTTTGATTTTTGATGTTATATATTTGTTAATGTAATGAACTTTTAAGTCACTAGATGGCAGCAAAGTATTTTTTTTATATGCATTCATTTTATGTTTTAGTTTAATATGTTTAAACATATATACAAATGTATATTTATATTTTAATACAGATCTTTATTAAATGTTTATGATTGTGTATAAATAGGGATTATTAGTTTTTAATAAAATAATATGTAGGGACATTTTTATAGTAATTTTAAGCAGTTTAAGCACTATATTCATGAGCAAGTTTTTGGTTGTGTTAATCAGGTTAAAAAGCTTAATGAATTGATTTATTGTCTTAATTGCTTTATTGGTGAAGTGGTTTTTGTATAAAATGGGAGGGAGTTGTATTTGTAACCATTCTGATGAAGTCTTAGGCGAAAACGTACTGAGAACTATGTTCAGCATTATTTTTTACTGGGTGTGCTGTGCTGTGTTATTAAAGAAGTTTGTGGGCAAGCAGCAGCTATCTGAGTGTTTTTTTTCTTTTGAATTAAGACTATAAAGCATCTTATCACATTTGTAAAATATGTTTTTTCAAGAAAAAGTGACTGAAAAACACAGGACATTTGTTGACTTTGTCAAACTTGTGGGTGGACTGTAAAGTATATACCCCACTTTATATCATTAATGGTTAGAAGGGCACTAAAACAGAAGAAAGATAACTGTAAGTAAAATATTTTTTCTTATTATTAGTATTTGTATAAAACATTCCATGATATAAACTGCATGTCATATACAGTAAAATAGTTTTGTGTAGTCAGGGGTATTTTAAATGTGGGGAGTCTTTCAGTGACTGTCATATGTGCTAAAGATACTGAAGTGAACAAGTACTTTTTATAACAAGAGAAAAAATCATGGACAAAGCAAGTTTAATGTACATATGTTGTGGTCTTGGGCTGCTGGGGTAGGGTGTACAAGTGCACTGATTATATTATATGTAGAATTAAGATATGTTTTTATTTTACAAGGATTAATGTCTAGATGAGTATCATTGGCTTAAACTGTAAAAATGTGCTTTTATAAGCATGACGACTATAAAAATAAGACAGAATGATGGAAGCCATGAAATGCTACACTTCTTTCAACTGCTAAGATATTAGGCTGCTTGTTTCCACTGGCAAATGTTCTAATGTATGAAGGCATCTGCAGCTGATGGCTGTTGTGCATTCTTTTCTGAGCAAAATTTACATAGATTTGTTGCTGAGTATATTTCCATGGAGACAAGCTGTCTGCAGGTGCAAGCAGTTAATCTTGAGAGTTCTGAGTATTCTTTGCTAAGGTAAATGCAAAATTTACAGGTACAATGGCGAGAAGTTCAGTGAAAAAAATTAGTTTGAAATAAGGGAACTGAATAAGAGGTGACAACCTCCCAAGTCTTAATACTTTAATGCAGTTAATAGAATACTGTACAGTTTGGTTTTATTTAAAGATAGCCAGGGCACTTTTTCTTACGGCTAAAAGTTAATGTTTTCTAAAGGCATATAAGTTGTTTTTTGTATCTGGGGAAGGAAGACAGATAAGAAAAGGACAGACAGCAATCAGTGTAAGTGGATCACAGACTGTAGCATGTGCTTTAACATGGATAACCTTAATTTTAGGTTAGATAATGCCAGTAGTTATAGCCATCAATTTGGGACAACTGTTCCCTTCTTCAGGTTTAAACTTCATGTTTTGAAGATGACCATGGTTTTGTGTGGTTTTACAAGTTAATAGGTGATGGGGTGATTTGCATTTAGGTTTTTGTTTGAGGGTTTTCATTAAAACAAAAAGTCTTGCAAAATGTGACATAGTTTCAAATGGAGATGTGAAGAAACAACTGTACAAAAGTTCAGCCTGCCTAATATTAGTATATGCATGTAACACAAAAACTAGAAGTATACATTCAAAAAACTGTCATGTATAATAGGTGAGAACAATAGCTTTTTATCATGATGACTATGCTGTCCATACTAGTATGGAACATGAATGGCCTTACATGAAGAGATAAAAAGGAAAGAGTGTTGAATTACATAAAAAAATGTAGACTGGGGTGTAAACATTTGACAACATTATTAGACCAATGATAATCCAGAGGGAACTAAAATGTATGATAATGCCTCTGCTGCTGGTGGGTCTTAATGCAGAGAAAACATTTGACAAAGTAAGCTGAGATTTTATGAGCAAGCATTGAAAAACGTTGCATTTTCAGATACAATAATATGGTTAATTAGAAGGATATATTAAGAATCAGAGGCAAACACCTAAAAGAGGAGATGTAACATTATTTATCTTGTTATTTGTTATTTCGATCATAAGATTCTTGAGTTTTAAAAATGCCAAATGACATCTTTAAAAGAAATTTCTTTAAACATTAATGGATTGAATAATCCGTGTAAAAGGGCAAACCTAATAAGATACATTAATCTACACAAGGCCAATCTAGTCTTCCTGCAAGAAACCCATCTCTTGAAAAAAGATATTGATAAACTAGCCACTAATAAGTATACAGTATTGGTTAGTTCAGAGCACACTCAGAAAAAGAGGAGTCGCTATTTTATGGAATAAAAGTATGCCCATTCCTAAAACCATTAAGTCTTATCAGGATGACAAAGGAATGTTTTGTATGGTTACAATACAAATTAATGGGAAGACTTACACTTTAATTAATGTATATTGGATACCTGGAATTGGTATTAATACAGTGAAACATCATATTGATAAGATCATATCATTCTCTATAGGGGATATTATTTTAGCTGGTGATTTTAATTGTATACTACATGAAAGTGATACTACCACTATAAAGAAAAGAAGAATTACATCTAATGCAAAACATTTAAATGATTTTGCTAATTCTTATCATTTGAATGATATTAATAATCAGATAGAGTCAAAATCATTACCATACACCTTTTTTCTAACAGATACAAAACTTATTCAAAAATAGATAGGGTCTTTATTTCTAACCAGATGGTAACAGATTTAATTAATTCCAAAATCATTTCATGTCCTATATCTGATCATAACTCAATTGTTTTTGAATTCATGATAAAAAATACTCATAATGTTCAGATCAGAAGGATACCAGCATACTTAACTCAGCTAAAAGACTATAAAGAATATATACTTTCAGAAGTACAACATTTTCTAGACATAAATAATACTCATGAAGTCTCCATTGTCTATGTTTGGGATGCCTTAAAATCATATCTATATGGACAAAGTATCAGATGGTATAATAATAAAAGGAAATCTTGGGATAAGGAATTGTTAGATATTCAAAGTAAACTAGACTCTTATAAACATAATAATAAAGAAAATATTATGGACAAAGAAGATTTGAAGAAATAAACAAACTAAATGAGAAATACAAAGAAATTTTAACTCATAAAGTTAAAATAACTTTAGAGAAATAAAAGTTTTTGTCTTATTCAATAAGCCCCAAATACTTACATAGACTTAAAAATAAAACAAAAAGATTGAATAAACAAAACCATATCAAAGAAATCTTTTCTCTAAGGAAAAAGAAGAATGTTTCTAGTATACCAGAAATACTGGATGAATTTAGAAATCACTTTCACAAGATTAACCATAACAACATTAACATGGAACCTAAAGATAAAATAAAGGAGTTTATAACCACAAACATGAATAAAAAGCTTAATAAACAACAGATTAAACTATTGGACAAGAGTATTTCATATACATAAGTTATTACACAAATAAATAAGCTTAAATCAAACAAAGCACCGGGTAATGATGGTATTATACCAGAGATATATAAAATCCTTTCTAAAACTACATATTCATTAATACATAAGGTTTTTATTCTGGCCCAAACTGAGTTAATAACCCCCCCATCTTGGCAATATACATTTATTTCACCAATTTTAAAACCTAAAGATCCAACTAGATGTTCTTCATATCGACCCATCTCATTACTTAATGTTGATTATAAAATGTTTATGAGTATTTTTGCTGATAGATTGAAGACAATTATCCCCGGCATTATAGACATAGATCAGACGGGCTTCATTGTAAATAGAAATACTTTTGATAATATAAGAAGAACTTTAACATTAATTGATTTTGCAAATAGGTAAAAGAAAGATTTAACACTTATTAGTCTTGATATAGGTTCAGCATTTGATTCAGTAAGTTGGGACTATCTGTTTACCTTACTGAAATGCACAAATTTCTCTGATGCATTTGTAAATTTAATTGAGCATTTATACAAAGGAACGCTGGCTTATATTAAGGTAGGAACATATGTTTCACAAAAATACCCATTCTTAAAGGTACAAAGCAAGGATGTCCACTTTCTCCACTATTATTCACTTTAGTAATGGAGCCTTGGGCTAATTTGATTAGAAACAGTACTGACATAGAGGATTTTGAAATAGAAGAAAATACAACATCAAAAATTCAACTTTTTGCAGATGATGTTCTAATTACATCAGCAGGATCTAATTCTTCTATGCAGTCTTTATTTGATAAAATGATGAATTTTAAAAGTATTTCTGGTTTAATATTCAATGAAGAAAAACTAAAATACTACCTATATATACACGAAAAATACTCTCATTAGTGATTTTACTAAATATGTACCCAACTCAGGTCAGATAACTTATTTAGGTATAATACTATCTAAAGATATTAAATCTATTATATATAATAACTATAATACCTGTTTTCTTAATATACAAAATCTTTTTAATACCTGGAATAATATGTTTTTACTATGGAGGAGAGACTTACAATTATTAAAATGATAATATTCCCCAAGATTTTATACTTAATACAATCAATAATACTTTCACCTACAAAATAACTATCAAGAAACTGACTACACTAATGTTAAATTTCTTATGGGCACCTAATAGACCTAGGATTGCATTAAATAAACATACTAATAGCTGGTCTCAAGGGGTATTTTTTCCAGACTTTAATTTATATATTATCTCTTCTATTATAAAAGTTATTACTTTATTAATAGATCGGTCATATGCTAAAATGGAAAGATTATTGGGAGCTAATTAGTATGCACTTCATGAAAATCTCCTTAACACATAAAAATATGATTATAAATAACTCCATGTTGTGGTTGCTAAAGGAATTTTGTACTTCACCTATTACACCTAAACATATGGTCTGTTACCCATTAAATATTATTATTAGTTATCGTAACTTTATATTCATGCAC
Source organism: Protopterus annectens (assembly GCF_019279795.1). Lineage (NCBI taxonomy): Eukaryota > Metazoa > Chordata > Ceratodontiformes > Protopteridae > Protopterus > Protopterus annectens. The sequence continues at coordinate 1,514,774,546 of NC_056733.1, forward strand.
CCTAAGTATAGGGAATGGAATTTTATTGTATTCCTATAATTTATACTCAGGGTATGCTTATGTCATCTTCTTCTGAAGGAGCTCATTTAGCTATAGATAATAATCTAAAGTACTGGTATCAGCTGATATCTGATAATAAAGTTAAAAATCTAGATTTCTTAAAACAAGAATTTGATCTAAGAGAAACTTGCTGGTTAGAGGTTCAGATCTTTAGACAACATCTCATTGATAGAATAGATCTAATGTCTATAACAGTTAAAGAATCTATTCCAAAACTGATTGATTACTTGATAATAAATTTACAGCATAAAGTTTCTGATAAAGGTAAACTTTCATTTATACATAAAATTATCAGACAAGAAACTTTTACAATGTAGATTCATACTGGAATTATTTCACCTCTATTAATGGGGACCCACCAACTCAACAAGATAAACAATATATATTGGAATCTGCTTATAGAACTACATCTTCCATTGTCTGGAGACTTTATACATGGAAATTTTTACATAGATCTTTTATACACCTTTGATGATGAATAAAATTAATAATAAAGATAATCTATGTAAGAGATGTAATGTAGAAATTAATGCTGACTGGGCTCATATGTTTTATGACTGTATGAAGTTGAAAGAATACTGAAGTCAATTAATGAATTTTGCAGGCTCTTTTTACAGATAATTTCATTATTTCTAAGTCTCTTATATTATTCAACACACCTGTACCTCAATGTGTTAAAAGATTAAGCTTCCTTGTTATGGTCTATCCTAGCAGTGGCTAGGAAAATAATAACTAGAAATTGGATTTCAGATACACCTCCTTCGTTCAATGAATTTAAAATGTTATGAATATAATGTGTCATTTGGAAATAAGCACAATTAGAATGAGAACAACTAGAAAAACATCACATTTTATTGTATGGGATAATTTACAAAATTTGTTAAAAAAATTCTAATTTCAATAGCACAGTATTTTAGTTTAATTAATTGATCTGATTGTAGTGGATGTCTTTGTAAATACTTTAGTTGTTTTGTTGAATATTATAGTAATACCTATTTTTAATTATTTGTATAAAATTGTTATGATATTTCTCTTATATGTTAAAACAATAAACTTGTTTTGAAAAAAAAAAGAATCAGAGGCAAGAATTAAAGTGGGAGGGTTCCTCTCAAATAAACTCTGTTTGAACAGAGTAACCAGCAGGGGTGTCCTCGTTCTCCTTTATTCTTTGCTTACTTAGAGCCATTGGCAAAGAAAATAAGGGACTCAGAAATACAAGGATATAACTGATATGGTAATTGAGAAAAGTTGGCTTTATTTGCAGATGACATTATTTTTCCTGATAAATCCAGAAAACAACATCTTAGAGTCGTAGAATATTTGAGACAATTTCATGTCATTTGGGTATATAAAATTAATGAAGATAAAACAAATACTATAGTTATAAATTATGCACCCACACGCAAATTGGTTCCGAAATATCCATATTTATGGCACACGATAAGATGAAGTATTTAAGAATATAGATTAAAAGGGACTCAGTTATGGTAGCTAAGGACATGTGAGAAGAGACTAAACAAAAGATAATACAAAAATTGAGAAACTGGAAATACTTGCTTATTAATATGAATAGTAAGATACAAGTAGTGAAAATGTTTTTAATCCCTTTAGTCTTGTATAAGGGTCAGGCATACTTTCAGCAACCCAAGAAGTTGTGGAAAAGAATTATTAAAGAATCAAAATAATTTATCTGGGAGGGAGTATAATCAGTAAGCATATTTTAAAAATTCCCTTATGGGTACTCTATCAGAAATATTGGGTGATCAAATTGCTTTAACTAAGAAAATGATTATTTTGAGCAGGGATAAGGATCTGAATTGCCTATAAATAGTAAGGCTTTATTAAGTTTAATTCTGTTGTCTGCCAAAAAAAGCAATTACTAGAAAATTGTAATCAAAGTCTACACAAACATTAATTGAGGTATTGGCTATTATAAAAAAGATAAAAGAACTGGAAGAGGGGCCTTAAGAAAAGGGAAGCAGCAAATTAAGTAGAAGTAAATTGAAATTGTGGGAACAATACATGCATAATAATGTTTAGGAAGGGAAGGAGGAAGAGTGAAGTTTAAGGTAAGGCAGACATTCAGCAATTTTTGTAATGTTGGACTGATGATAGCAGCAAAAAGTATATATGATGTTTCTGCCTCCAGATCCTGATATTTTATGACTTTGTGTCTCTCTGTATGCAATATTCTGTATTCACTGGGAGTAGCGATTTCAATGATCAAATTTAGCAGCACAGTAATATATCCTGTTTACTTCTGTTATATTGCATGGATCTCTATGGACAGTCCTAATTACTGCATTCATTTGTTTTATCAGACTTCTGACTTTTTAGGTTTTATTGCCTTTCTGCCGTCTATTTCTCTCATTGATCTTAATATATCTATCTATGTCTATTAAATCAAACAATTCTTCTCTTAGCTCATTTTCTTCCAAACTGAGGGCACATCCCTTGTTTTCCATTTCCCGCGGGCATGCTATAAAAAGTTATATAGCATCTTCCTGTAGTACGTTATATTTAAATTGATAAGTGTTAAAATGGTTTGTTTAACATTTAAACAAACTAAATGGAAAAATGTTAAAATGTTTTGTTTTCTTTTCTGTTAATGTATGCTTACCTATGTTTTAAGTGATAATTTAAAAAGGTGTTTAAAAAAGTAATGTACAATAGTATCCTTTAGGAATTCAGCCACCCTAGAAACTGCATTATTGAGAAAACACCATAAGAGTGGATCCAGAAGTCAAAGACTTGGGTCACATGTAGACAGTAACCAGGCTTTTGACAATCATGTGTCTCTCATACTAAGAAAATCATTATGGCGCCATAAAGTCTGCTCTTCAAATTTTCCCTTAGAACTAGCCAATTTTTTAGTTTTATCACTCAAATCTGTTTCTTTGAGCTCAGCACTTGTTCAGAACTCATTGTAAGCACTAAATAAGCTACAAATTACTACAGCATTCAACTTTCCTCACTTGTCTAGAGGAAAACAGTTTTTAGTACTTAATAAATAAGCATCTATCCAGGCATGTCTAAGGCATACCTCTCAACCTGGAAACATCAAAAAGCTGGACAAGGCCCATGAAAAATAGATACAAATCTGTACGCTGATTAACATCTAGTTTGCATACATAATTATGTAACCCCACCCACTCCGATGGAATTGTGGGATACCAACTTTCAAACGCAAACTAAAGAACAGACAACCAAAATATGGCACCAGAGTTCCCTTGCAGCCATTCCAATGTTCCATTACCTGGCTATTTCACCCCATTTACCATAAACACGAATATGTGCATACTGCTTTACTTCTACAATGATTATTTGCATTTTATTTTTACATTTTGCAGCACAGTAATGCACAAACTAACAAACATACGCTAAACAAAACAATACTGTTTCACCATGAAAATAGACTTGGCATTAAAACTTCTGCCCTTGAAAGTCACATACATTAAAACAGCGTTGAAAGCCACAACACATCCAAAGAAAATGCATCTGGCCAGTGGTGGATAAAGATTACCTTTGGGTGTCATACGTGTGTTTTGATGCACCTTCCTGATTGTATTAAATTATATTCCTTGTGTTCTTAAAAGCTATATTCCTTGTATAATACAGCACACTTATTAGAGCTGTTTTAAATTTGTTTTGAACATTTTCCCAGTAAGCAGTGAAACAAAATGTACAAACCAATAATGACAAAACTACCCAGTACCCCAGTTCAGAACATTTCCATCATAACAGCCTTAGTCAAACTTCTACAATCCACCAGTATCCATAAATATGCACAATCTCTGCAAAAGGAAAAGTCATCTGAATAATTCACATTAAAGAGATCTGTAAGTAACAAAGAGCTTGTTGCTAGCAAACAACTTTATATTTCATTGCTTCATCTAAAAAGTAAAGTGCCTGTTGGCCTTGAGGAATAAATTGTCTATATTGCATTAAAAATGGTAAGTTATTAATATTGCAATAGGGAATGGATGGCAAACTGATAACAGGTTCATAGTTACGAGGTATCTCCATTCTCCGCCAAAGAAGACATTCTTAGGGCTACAGCATCCACACCCCAAAAGTACACAGTGCAGTATCAGCAATCTAGCTACATAATGTGGGAGTAGAAGCCACAGCCTTCTGTATTAAAAGCAAGCATTCTACCTGTTGTGCTACTAAATAAACAGACATCACATAAGCAGCACTAAAGTTCGATCCCCCTGAAAACTATGCAGCACAAGACATCCGGAAAAAGCCAGAATTTATGGGGGGGGACAAAGGCCCAAAATCAAGGACACTTTAAACATTGCTTGTATAATCCTAGAAAAGTTGCTAGAATAAAACATGTTGTGTTATCATGCACTTCCTGAAAGATAGGATGACTGAAACTTAAATGGCCATCATTATTTAGTGAATTCAGTTCTCACTGATTTGCCAGAATCCACAAATTTTAAGAGGAACAAACCACAAGTAGGAGCTATCTTAACTGCAGTAAGCAATAATACCGCAAAGCAATTGACTTTTGTAGTAAGCAATACCATACACAAAGTGATGGACTCCTGCAGTAAGCAATACTACACAAAAAAAAACAGAAGCTTAATAGAAAAAGCAATACACTTCTGCAGACTGCAGTTTCTTAATTAGAAGCTTATTAGAAAAGCAGTACACTTCTGCAGGCTGATATTTCCTGTTTTAACTTAAAGGAAAAGCATTAAAGCAATACATTTCTGCAGACTGCAGTTTCTCAATTAGAATTGAAGCTTAATAGAACAGTGACCCGGCTTTCAGGTAGCCCCATTTGCAGTCGTTCTATAATTGCATGACTTTAAAAAAAAATCACGTAGTAAGTACAAAACAATAAAGTAAGTTAAGCAAATGAAGGCCTTTTTCTCATAATACCTTGTACTGACCCAAAATAAAATAAACACTTCTGCACTCTGCCATTCTTGCACATAACTGCCATGTTGGCCCGTTTCTCATTTCAGCTTGCCTTAAACAGAAAAAACACAAATACCCAATACACTTTCTGAAACTGCAGAATTAGAAGCTTAACAGAAAAGCAATACATTAGAAACATGTCTGCAGACTGCCGTGTCATTTCTCTTTTCATCTTAAAAGTTTCTCTGAGCTCTCACATGCACATAAGACAATAAATAACCCTTACAGTCTTTTTTTGCCCAAGAATTTGCACACACACACACACACACACACACACACACACACACACACACACAGACACACACACACACACACACACACCTTACCTCGAGTTCCAGCTAAATACATCCAAGCAGAGTAGTTCTCAGTTCTCCATGGCATAAAGAGAAGCCATCCAAACAGTTCCACCAGATTTAAATCCAAGCAGAGCAGCTCTCCACGCTAAAGAGAAGCCAGCAGCAGCAGAATAAATAAATCCAAACAGTTCCCGCTCATGTTTGCCAGAAATACGTGCCCTGCATGTGCTTGACCTGAATTCCGACTGGTTGGCACAGCTGACGTTGCAGATGTCATCGCACGTGATGATGTCAGAAACCGCAAATTTTAAATAAATGTTTAAAAATTGAATTAAGGGTGCCACTCAGGAATTGTGGCACCCCATTATTTAACCCCAAAACTCAGTTTTTACCGAGTAATTCGGTATGGTTGGGAGGTATGGTCTAAGGGTCAGCTTCTGGAGTTTTCTCCTGTCTACCTGATGAATCTGAGCATCTTGGGGCAATGCAGCAATTGTCTCATATACACAGACAACCTTCTCATCCTACCATCCAACACTACAACCTGTGAGAGATGCACTTATATAGCCAAACTGGAACCAACGCTCTCTTCACCCAAGACTGGACTAGACAGTCAAGAGGAGAAGGTAAACACTTGCATTACACCACACTCATCATATAGTCTCTCAAAACCTACACCACCAAAACACACACATAGCAACACAAAACACACACCTACACTCATGGAGGCTCTCAATAAAAATCTGCTCAAGCAACAGAGACCTCCAAAACAGAAATGCATACAATAACAGAGACCTCCAAAACAGAAATGCATACAATCTTCACCCCCAACACAACCCAGATAACACATATCCCACAAACTCAGTGTGCCACTCAACTACAACCCATAAGGTATAACAACGTACCCAACTCTCTAGTCATAGGTGACTCTATAGTCAGGCATACTGATGTTCCACTCTTCAGGCTAAACAAGGTGAAAGTTACTGTCAGCTGCCTGTCAGGTGCCAGGATCTGCCACATAATGCACGCACTCAGGTCACTCCACAACAAGTACAAATATGACTCTGTCATTGTCCATGTTGGTGTGAATGACCTGAGATGTACCTCCCTGCACTACATGAAAAAAGACATGGAGGATGACTAAGATAATAGATCTAATGTCTATAACAGTTAAAGCATCTATTCCAAAACTGATTGGTTACTTGATAAGAAACTTACAGCATAAAGTTTCTGTTAAAGGTAAACTTTCATTTATACATAAAATTATCAGACAAGAAACTTTTACAATGTAGATTCATACTGGAAATCTTTCACCTCTATCAATTGGGACCCAGCAACTCAACAAGATAAACAATATATATTGGAATCTGCTTATAGAACTACATCTTCCATTGTCTGGAGACTTTATACATGGAAATTTTTACATAGATCTTTTATACACCTTTGATGATGAATAAAATTAATAATAAAGATAATCTATGTAAGAGATGTAATGTAGAAATTAATGCTGACTGGGCTCATATGTTTTATGACTGTATGAAGTTGAAAGAATACTGGAAGTCAATTAATGAATTTTGCAGGCTCTTTTTACAGATAATTTCATTATTTCTAAGTCTCTTATATTATTCAACACACCTGTACCTCAATGTGTTAAAAAGATTAAGCTTCCCTTGTTATGGTCTATCCTAGCAGTGGCTAGGAAAATAATAACTAGAAATTGGATTTCAGATACACCTCCTTCGTTCAATGAATTTAAAAATGTTATGAATATAATGTGTCATTTGGAAATAAGCACAATTAGAATGAGAACAACTAGAAAAACATCACATTTTATTGTATGGGATAATTTACAAAATTTGTTAAAAAAATTCTAATTTCAATAGCACAGTATTTTAGTTTAATTAATTGATCTGATTGTAGTGGATGTCTTTGTAAATACTTTAGTTGTTTTGTTGAATATTATAGTAATACCTATTTTAATTACTTGTATAAAATTGCTATGATATTTCTCTTATATGTTAAAACAATAAACTTGTTTTGAAAAAAAAAAGAATCAGAGGCAAGAATTAAAGTGGGAGGATTCCTCTCAAATAAACTCTGTTTGAACAGAGTAACCAGCAGGGGTGTCCTCGTTCTCCTTTATTGTTTGCTTACTTAGAGCCATTGGCAAAGAAAATAAGGGACTCAGAAATACAAGGATATAACTGATATGGTAATTGAGAAAAGTTGGCTTTATTTGCAGATGACATTATTTTTCCTGATAAATCCAGAAAACAACATCTTAGAGTCGTAGAATATTTGAGACAATTTCATGTCATTTGGGTATATAAAATTAATGAAGATAAAACAAATACTATAGTTATAAATTATGTACCCACACGCAAATTGGTTCCGAAATATCCATATTTATGGCACATGATAAGATGAAGTATTTAAGAATATAGATTAAAAGGGACTCTGTTATGGTAGCTAAGGACATGTGAGAAGAGACTAAACAAAAGATAATACAAAAATTGAGAAACTGGAAATACTTGCTTATTAATATGAATAGTATGATACAAGTAGTGAAAATGTTTTTAATCCCTTTAGTCTTGTATAAGGGTCAGGCATACTTTCAGTAACCCAAGAAGAAGTTGTGGAAAAGAATTAATAAAGAATCAAAATAATTTATCTGGGAGGGAGTATAATCAGTAAGCAGATTTTAAAAATTCCCTTATGGGTACTCTATCAGAAATATTGGGTGATCAAATTGCTTTAACTAAGAAAATGATTATTTTGAGCAGGGATAAGGATCTGAATTGCCTATAAATAGTAAGGCTTTATTAAGTTTAATTCTGTTGTCTGCCAAAAAAGCAATTACTAGAAAATGGTAATCAAAGTCTACACAAACATTAATTGAGGTATTGGCTATTATAAAAAAGATAAAAGAACTGGAAGAGGGGCCTTAAGAAAAGGGAAGCAGCAAATTAAGTAGAAGTAAATTGAAATTGTGGGAACAATACATGCATAATAATGTTTAGGAAGGGAAGGAGGAAGAGTGAAGTTTAAGGTAAGGCAGACATTCAGCAATTTTTGTAATGTTGGACTGATGATAGCAGCAAAAAGTATATATGATGTTTCTGCCTCCAGATCCTGATATTTTATGACTTTGTGTCTCTCTGTATGCAATATTCTGTATTCACTGGGAGTAGCGATTTCAATGATCAAATTTAGCAGCACAGTAATATATCCTGTTTACTTCTGTTATATTGCATGGATCTCTATGGACAGTCCTAATTACTGCATTCATTTGTTTTATCAGACTTCTGACTTTTTAGGTTTTATTGCCTTTCTGCCGTCTATTTCTCTCATTGATCTTAATATATCTATCTATGTCTATTAAATCAAACAATTCTTCTCTTAGCTCATTTTCTTCCAAACTGAGGGCACATCCCTTGTTTTCCATTTCCCGCGGGCATGCTATAAAAAGTTATATAGCATCTTCCTGTAGTACGTTATATTTAAATTGATAAGTGTTAAAATGGTTTGTTTAACATTTAAACAAACTAAATGGAAAAATGTTAAAATGTTTCTTTTTCTTTTCTGTTAATGTATGCTTACCTATGTTTTAAGTGATAATTTAAAAAGGTGTTTAAAACAGTAATGTACAATAGTATCCTTTAGGAATTCAGCCACCCTAGAAACTGCATTATTGAGAAAACACCATAAGAGTGGATCCAGAAGTCAAAGACTTGGGTCACATGTAGACAGTAACCAGGCTTTTGACAATCATGTGTCTCTCATACTAAGAAAATCATTATGACGCCATAAAGTCTGCTCTTCAAATTTTCCCTTAGAACTAGCCAGTTTTTTAGTTTTATCACTCAAATCTGTTTCTTTGAGCTCAGCACTTGTTCAGAACTCATTGTAAGCACTAAATAAGCTACAAATTACTACAGCATTCAACTTTCCTCACTTGTCTAGAGGAAAACAGTTTTTAGTACTTAATAAATAAGCATCTATCCAGGCATGTCTAAGGCATACCTCTCAACCTGGAAACATCAAAAAGCTGGACAAAGCCCATGAAAAATAGGTACAAATCTGTACGCTGATTAACATCTAGTTTGCATACATAATTATGTAACCCCACCCACTCCGATGGAATTGTGGGATACCAACTTTCAAATGCAAACTAAAGAACAGACAACCAAAATATGGCACCAGAGTTCTCTTGCAGCCATTCCAATGTTCCATTACCTGGCTATTTCACCCCATTTACCATAAACACGAATATGTGCATACTGCTTTACTTCTACAATGATTATTTGCATTTTATTTTTACATTTTGCAGCACAGTAATGCACAAACTAACAAACATACGCTAAACAAAACAATACTGTTTCACCATGAAAATAGACTTGGCATTAAAACTTCTCTGCCCTTGAAAGTCACATTCATTGAAACAGCATTGAAAGCCACAACACATCCAAAGAAAATGCATCTGGCCAGTGGTGGATAAAGATTACCTTTGGGTGTCATACATGTGTTTTTTGATGCACCTTCCTGATTGTATTAAATTATATTCCTTGTGTTCTTAAAAGCTATATTCCTTGTATAATACAGCACACTTATTAGAGCGTGTTTTAAATTTGTTTTGAACATTTTCCCAGTAAGCAGTGAAACAAAATGTACAAACCAATAATGACAAAACTACCCAGTACCCCAGTTCAGAACATTTCCATCATAACAGCCTTAGTCAAACTTCTACAATCCACCAGTATCCATAAATATGCACAATCTCTGCAAAAGGAAAAGTCATCTGAATAATTCACATTAAAGAGATCTGTAAGTAACAAAGAGCTTGTTGCTAGCAAACAACTTTATATTTCATTGCTTCATCTAAAAAATAAAGTGCCTGTTGGCCTTGAGGAATAAGTTGTCTATATTGCATTAAAAATGGTAAGTTATTAATATTGCAATAGGGAATGGATGGCAAACTGATAACAGGTTCATAGTTACGAGGTATCTCCATTCTCCGCCAAAGAAGACATTCTTAGGGCTACAGCATCCACACCCCAAAAGTACACAGTGCAGTATCAGCAATCTAGCTACATAATGTGGGAGTAGAAGCCACAGCCTTCTGTATTAAAAGCAAGCATTCTACCTGTTGTGCTACTAAAATAAACAGACATCACATAAGCAGCACTAAAGTTCGATCCCCCTAAAAACTATGCAGCACAAGACATCCGGAAAAAGCCAGAATTTATGGGGGGGGGGGGGGACAAAGGCCCAAAATCAAGGACACTTTAAACATTGCTTGTATAATCCTAGAAAAGTTGCTAGAATAAAACATGTTGTGTTACCATGCACTTCCTGAAAGATAGGATGACTGAAACTTAAATGGCCATCATTATTTAGTGAATTCAGTTCTCACTGATTTGCCAGAATCCACAAATTTTAAGAGGAACAAACCACAAGTAGGAGCTATCTTAACTGCAGTAAGCAATAATACCGCAAAGCAATTGACTTTTGTAGTAAGCAATACCACACACAAAGCGATGGACTCCTGCAGTAAGCAATACTACACAAAAAAAACAGAAGCTTAATAGAAAAAGCAATACACTTCTGCAGACTGCAGTTTCTTAATTAGAAGCTTATTAGAAAAGCAGTACACTTCTGCAGGCTGATATTTCCTGTTTTAACTTAAAGGAAAAGCATTAAAGCAATACATTTCTGCAGACTGCAGTTTCTCAATTAGAATTGAAGCTTAATAGAACAGTGACCCGGCTTTCAGGTAGCCCCATTTGCAGTCGTTCTATAATTGCATGACTTTAAAAAAAAAAATCACGTAGTAAGTACAAAACAATAAAGTAAGTTAAGCAAATGAAGGCCTTTTTCTCATAATACCTTGTACTGACCCAAAATAAAATAAACACTTCTGCACTCTGCCATTCTTGCACATAACTGCCATGTTGGCCCGTTTCTCATTTCAGCTTGCCTTAAACAGAAAAAACACAAATACCCAATACACTTTCTGAAACTGCAGAATTAGAAGCTTAACAGAAAAGCAATACATTAGAAACATGTCTGCAGACTGCCGTGTCATTTCTCTTTTCATCTTAAAAGTTTCTCTGAGCTCTCACATGCACATAAGACAATAAATAACCCTTACAGTCTTTTTTTGCCCAAGACTTTGCACACACACACACACACACACACACACACACACACACACACACACACACACACACACACACACACACACACACCTTACCTCCAGTTCCAGCTAAATACATCCAAGCAGAGTAGTTCTCAGTTCTCCATGGCACGCTAAAGAGAAGCCATCCAAACAGTTCCACTCGCATTTAAATCCAAGCAGAGCAGCTCTCCACGCTAAAGAGAAGCCAGCAGCAGCAGAATAAATAAATCCAAACAGTTCCCGCTCATGTTTGCCAGAAATACGTGCCCTGCATGTGCTTGACCTGAATTCCGACTGGTTGGCACAGCTGACGTTGCAGATGTCATCGCATACGTGATGATGTCAGCGAAACCGCAAATTTTTAAATAAATGTTTAAAAATTGGAAATTAAGGGGTGCCACTCAGGAATTGTGGCACCCCATTATTTAACCCCAAAACTCAGTTTTTACCGAGTAATTTGGTATGGTTGGGAGGTATGGTCTAAGGGTCAGCTTCTGGAGTTTTCTCCTGTCTACCTGATGAATCTGAGCATCTTGCGGCAATGCAGCAATTGTCTCATGTACACAGACAACCTTCTCATCCTACCATCCAACACTACAACCTGTGAGAGATGCACTTATATAGCCAAACTGGAACCAACGCTCTCTTCACCCAAGACTGGACTAGACAGTCAAGAGGAGAAGGTAAACACTTGCATTACACCACACTCATCATATAGTCTCTCAAAACCTACACCACCAAACACACACATAGCAACACAAAACACACACCTACACTCATGGAGGCTCTCAATAAAAATCTGCTCAAGCAACAGAGACCTCCAAAACAGAAATGCATACAATAACAGAGACCTCCAAAACAGAAATGCATGCAACCTTCACCCCCAACACAACCCAGATAACACATATCCCACAAACTCAGTGTGCCACTCAACTACAACCCATAAGGCATAACAACGTACCCAACTCTCTAGTCATAGGTGACTCTATAGTCAGGCACACTGATGTTCCACTCATCAGGCTAAACAAGGTGAAAGTTACTGTCAGCTGCCTGTCAGGTGCCAGGATCTGCCACATAATGCACGCACTCAGGTCACTCCACAACAAGTACAAATATGACTCTGTCATTGTCCATGTTGGTGTGAATGACCTGAGATGTACCTCCCTGCACTACATGAAAAAAGACATGGAGGAACTCTCCGATCTTGTAGCCCTGGCAGGTATGACCCTAGCCCTGAGTAGCATCCTGCCATCACCCAGAATGATAATACAGTACAAGGACAAAAATGGTTGGCTTCAACAATTGGCTAAGCTTCTGGTGACATTCTAAGTGATCCAGTATCTGTCTGCCTGGGATTACATGATTGAAAGACCACGATGATTTGCCAGAGATGGCCTGCACCTGTAGCCCTTGGGATTCTGGATACTGGCTAAGGCTCTTGCCACCCCTATAGTGCCTTTTTAGGCAAGGTTCAAATAACAAATTCACCACCGTAACAGGTACAAGCAAGCAAAATCTGAGGGTAATTCTACTCAATGATAGAAGTCTAAACCTCAAAATGCATTCACTCGAGGCACTCCTTAAAATGGAGAACATCGACATCTGTGCAGTGACAGAGACCTGGTTCAAGGCTCCAGAGAGCACCCCTGCATTACCAGGCTATAATTCATGCCACACCTTTCGGCCACTAACCTGGACTGAAACACTAAAGGTGGAGGCGTGTCCATATTCATTAAGGATATCCATACCTCCAGGCTAGTTGCTCAGCATAACGCATCTGAGATTATCCAAGTGCAACTAACTCTGGGAAAGACCACAATCCAGATTGTGACTTGCTACAGATCCCCTACCATGCCCCAGGATTCCCACTCCTCATTTCTTGATACACTGGAAAATATTAGGTTACATTCCAAATGGGTGATTTCAATTACCCCACCATTAACTGGGAAAACTACTCCTGTATCAAATCTTTTGCTCAACGTTTTCTGAAAATCATCAATTCCAATGCCTTGGATCAACTTATCCACACCCCCACCAGGGGCAGCAATATCCTAAACCTGGTCATTACCAACATGGGCAACTGTGGTTCCACACCAGAGGTTAATTCCTCATTGGTCAGATCCGACCACAAGCTAATCAGCCTAGACATCCACATCCCACCCCCACCCCCCATTAAGGAAACCAATGTAAAAACTTTCTTTATAGCCAACTTCACGCTTCTTGAGACAGAAGTGGCAAACTTCATGACACCCATGCATACGGACAATAAAGATACGACTGCTGAATCCTACACAAATGCACTTTATAAGCACTTACACAAGTGCATGGATCGTGCTATCCCTCACAGTATCAAGATGTTATCCTCCAAAAAAAGGAAGCCAATCTGGTGGTCCCCTGCCATAAAAAAATTCTACAACAGAAGAAAGAAACTGTTGCAGAAAAGAGTAAAATCCCATGACTAGAAGTACTCCCTGGTCATCCTCAGTAAGAAGCTGTGATCCCTCATAAAATCCTCCAAAGCTAGTTATGAAAACAAAATCGCCACTGATTCTAAAGACAACACAAAGCATTCTATAGCTATGTCAAGAATATCAATGGCAACAGTCAGATCTGCTCTGAGTTATAGTACAATGGCACTAAATATACAGAACCAACTGATATTGCCAACATACTGGCAGATAGGTTCAGTGCTAACCCCCCCCCCCTCACCTGCTAAAGGGCCCATCTCTAAACTGGTAGAATGCAAAGTTCCTGTAATAACCACTGCACAGGTAAAAAACACACTCTCCAAAGCCAAGAACACATCATCCATGGGACTTGACACCATCCCAGGCTAAATTCTACATGAACTACAGAATGAACTGGCACCCCACCTAAGCACCATTTTCAATCATAGCCTCACCTCAGGCTTTGTGCCCACTGAATGGCATTCAGCAGCGGCAGTTAATGCCACTCCACAAAGGGGGAGCCATCACAGACCCAGGGAACTACCACCCCATTAGCCTAACGATCCTGGTCAGCAAGGCCATGGAACGTATCATCACAGAACTTATAAACAAAGACATTGGCAATCTCCAAACTCTGCACCCCACCCATTTCAGGTTTGTAAAATGCAGATCATGTCTCCTAAACCTGATTGACTTCTTTGAAGCAGTCAACAAAGCCATAGACAAGGGTAAGGTGGTTCACACAGCCTATCTAGATCTCGCCAAGGCTTTTGACACCATCCCCACTCTGAAATTATAGATAAACTCACTAAACTAGGTATAAATCCCTATGTCACAAGATGGGTTGCCAACTGGCTCACTGACAGAACCCACACTGTGAATGTAGCAAATTCCAAATCCGACTTCAGACCAGTGACAAGTGGAGTACCACAGGGTTCAATCCTGTGTCCTCTCCTGTTTGGTATCTACTTTTCTGAAGTACAGGCTAACACAGAAGGTCTTTGGCTAATGAAGTTTGCAGATGAATGCAAGCGAGAAGCCATAATTGAAACTCCTAATGATGTGGACATCCTACAAAATGGCCTCACTGAGACAGATGCCTGGTGTCAAAGCCAGGGCCTCAAGCTCAATGCTAAAAAGTGCATTGTCATCCCCTTTGGTAGAAACTCTGTACCCATGAGCTACCACATAGGTGGTAGTCTATTTAACACCGATAGTGTGATAAGAGACCTTGGGACAAAGGTGGACAGTTGTCTCTCCTTTGATAATCACATCGCCACAGTAGTCAGGAAATCCTTCTACATGGCACATCTTAACACAAAAGGTTCCTCACCCAGGAAAAAAGAGGTAATTGTTCCCCTCTACTCATCACTCATTAGACCCATTATAGAGTACAACGCCCCTTTTGGTATGTACCTCACAAGACATCTACAACAACTGGAAAGGCCACAGAAATACTTCACAAAGAGGATTACCAGCCTCAAAGAGATGCCCTATGCAGACTGTCTCAAAAAACTCCAGCTTTACTCTGTCGCATATCGCCTACTCAGAGGCAATCTCTGCCTAACATAAAAAGCTATGTCAAACCCAGAGCTGTTGGACATGCTCCACTTAAACAAATCCAAATCCCTCTGAGCTACACACTCTAGGGACCTAAACCTTGTCACCACAATAAACAGAACATGCTGGAGGGATATATTCCTTTTCCAGAGACTTCCCACACTCTGCGAACAAACTACATATCTATATCAAACAAAGCTCCTCATTATCACTCTTCAAGAAAAATCTTGATGATTGGATGGGAAATAGGAAATTCACCCTGGGGATCACCTCTGTGGCTCTACTCAACAGGGGCACAGGAAAATAATTTTCTTGGGTGGTGAAAGCCAGGGTACATTTTTGGCTAGGCTTGTATAGGCCCTAGGGCTGATAGCCTAGTACCTACCTATGGACCTATGAAACTATGTACTGCACAACTTATAAGAAAAGTATGACATCTAGGTCCAAGGAAGTCAACACTGTACATCATCAGACCAAACATTGAGTATTATGCCACATTTGGTATGTAGCTGATCAGGCCCATGCAATGACTAGAGCATCCATAGAGGTTTCTCATAAAAAGGATACAAGGCATAAACAGCATGTCCTACATGGATCACCTCAAAGCCTTATTCCCATACTCAGTCCTCTACAAACTCTTGGGGGTAATCTATGCCTGACAAACAACATCCTTGGATCCCACACTGGTGGATCTTCTGCATATCTGCAAAGCAAACAGCACCAGAAATACCCAGTCTAAGTACATGAGTCTTGGTTGTATGAACATTTTGAAGGGTCTAGTATGTCTGTTTGAGAATGCCATTTCTCTGGAATAGGTTTCCCATCCACATGAAACAGTGTGTGCCCGGTTTTTGAGACAGTTGGCAATTCATCTTACAACAAAGGGGTTTACATTAAATTTGCAAATGTTATTGGTAATGCCTGATTGTGGGATTGTGTCAAAGGCCTTTACCAGGTTGAGGTATGCTGTGTGCACATATTTTCCTTTGCCAATGGCCCTGGTCACATTTTCAAAAAAATCCTCCAGGTTTAACAGTCAGGATCTGCCCATGACAAAGCCAAATTGTGTCAAATCCAGGGTATGGAAGTCACCTTTGTCTTTATTTATGAGGTCCATGATAATATGTTCCATGGCTTTACAGATGAGGCTGGTCAGACTTATGGGTCAGTAATTCCCTGAGTTTGCTGCTAAGCCACCTTTGTGTTGGGGAATAACTGCTGCTGTTCTGCATTCTGCAGGAACAAAGTCAGTGGTTAGGCTGTGATTGAATAGGGTACTTGATGATGCTAGTTCATGTTTTAGTTTGTTTAGAAGACCATCTGGAAAGCCATCTGGTCCCATAGAAGCTGCGTTTTTTACCTTAGACAAGGCTTTAATGATCTGATCTTCAGATATGTAGGGTGGGGTGGAAGTTGGGGGCAAGGTTTGTGATAATTTTGAAGGGAGCAAACAGAGTACCTCATTGACCATTTGCCAAGTGCAGCCTTGATGAGTGAATGCACAAGTTCAGTTTCATCCTCTGAATTTTTTTGTTAAAATGTGTTGTCTCTGTCTGCTTTATGCAATTTTTTATATTTTTGTCAGCTTTTGCACGATGCAGCGCTTAGTGCAATCACAGGAAATGGAGGAATGAATGGCAGTTTCATTTTACTTGTCATGTAACTAATCCTGTGGCAGCATGTGTATGTGTAGGGCTAGAATATAGATGGTCCTGGGTTCCAGTACAGGGTGTGCAATTTTCCTTCACCTGTGCATTATATTTGCATGATATGATAGGAAGGGAGTAAAGTAATACCAGTTTTGCCTGGACTTACCTTATTTGCACAAAGGTGCATGAAGTTGCACAATGTTATATGGAAATATGTGCAGGTGTGCACAGTGCACTAATGAGCAAGCAGTAGGTGTGTTTAATAGATGCTAATTACAGCATAAGCAGTGAATTGCATTTTAATGAACCAATCCAACACAGTGGAGCTAGTCAACAGGTATAAAGCATGCGTGTAGCCTTCATTCTGCTTTTCCTGAATACTTCAATACCATTGGAGTAGAGATAAGGAAATTTTAACTGGGCACAGTGGTAGGGGCTGCTGCAGCTTTGCTTCATATGTATGTGTTAGAGACTGAAGCCAGAGCTGCTGGTACTGCTGACAATAGGCCTAGGCTGAGAAGGAGAAGAGTGTTCAGGCCCAGGGTAACTTATCAGATGTTACATGACCTGGAGATTGTAGAGTGCTATAGGGTGGACAAGGACACATTACAAAAACTCTGTGAGCTCTGCCACCCTCAACTCAAAGCCAGAGTCAACCAAGGGGAAACCATGCCAGTGGAAACTAAGGTATGCGTAGCCCTTACAGTCTTAGCTACAGGGAATTTTCAAAGACAAGCTGGGGACATGATGGGTGTGTCACAGGCATCAGCATCCGGGATCCTCCACCAATTGCTGGATGCTATGCTCATACATGCCAGTGAGCACATATGATTTCCCCATAGTTCTGAGGAGAGGGCCACCATTATGTAACAGTTCTACTGTGTAGTGCTCTACCTTGAAGTACTGGATGCCATAGATTGAACTCATGTACACATTAAGGCACTAACTGGTAAGCAAGGTAAAATCTACATTAACCGCAAGGGATATCACTCCATCAATGCCCAAGTCATGTATAATGCCCAGGAATTATCTGGAATGTGTTTGTTGGCAACTCTGGTAGTTATCATGACTCCCATATCTGGCACACATCACAGCTGTACCAGATGCTTGCTGGGGGACATCTCACAGACCCATTTACTGGGGGATGCTGGCTATGCACTGGAACCATGGCTGATGATACCCATCAAAACTGCACACACAGCCATGGAAGACTGCCATAATGAAGCACATGCTCAAAATAGAAACATCATAGAACATGTATTTGGACTGCTGAAGTCATTGTTTCAGTGCTAAAATACATTTGGTGGAGCCCTACGGTATAATCCATGCACATGTACACAAGTCTTCACTGTATGTGCTATGCTACACAATTTGATCCTGCAGAGACAGCCACTGCAGGATCAGAAAGAGGAAGGGACACACATCCCCCCACCAATGTGTAGGTCACCACAGTCACAGTCAGAGGAGGACTTGGAAGGGGAGATACCAGTTGCTGTGCCTGGAGGCAGACATAGGTGTGCTCAGTATGCCCTTTCTTTGATAAGAGACAATGCATAGCACATTCATTGACCACCTAGGTGCCTAATACATTTCTCCTACTCATATAAATATACATATAGTAAAATTCATGCTAGGCAACTAAACAATCTTTACCTCCCCATGTATTGGCTGTGTACTGCTTGCATCAGGCAGAGTCAGCCCTGAACTAAAATTGTGTGAACTGCTGCATTTGCAAGGTAAGTCATGAACCTAGACTGTATTCTTGAATAATATTATGGCATATTCTTGTATTTTGCAGCTTGGTAGTGTAATCAAGCAAATAGTGGTAGAGTTCTACAAAAAGTAGTTTAACATGTGACAGCAGAGACTAATTTGAATTATAAGTGTCCATTATTAAGTAGTAGGCCTCACGCATCAAAGATTCACATACCATACCTCTCAAGAATACTGATGATGAAGTTGTACAAAAAGTACTTTAACATGTGAAAGCAGAGACTTATTTGAATTATATGTGTCCATTATTAAGTTGTAGGCCTCAGGTATGAAAGATTCACAAACTCATACCTCTCAAGAATACTGATGATCATTGCGTGGCCTCAGTTTAGCACCATATCTTTGTACAGTTAATCATTAAAGAGAGAAGTTAGAAAGTAATGATACACATTGCAGTTTCTGACATCACAACCCTTCCCAAGATCAAGCAACAGGCAGGATGCAGAACAAGAGCATTAACAAGAACATCATATTCTTCTTTGTGCCATAGCAGTAACACCTTTGCTCCCCCATAAAAGAACAGGCTATGCCTGTTTATGACATAGTGACAGACTTTTGCCCCCTAAAATAGCAGTGCACCCCTGTTTGTGCCATAACAGTAACTGAGCTTTATTCCCCCAAAATAGCAATGTACCCTTGTTCATGCCATAACAGTAACTGATCCTTGTTCCCCCCAGAAAAGGCAGGGTACCCTTATTTGTGCCATAACAGTAACTGAGCTTTACCCCCCCAAAAAAAAAAAGACCAGTGTACCCTTGTTCATGCCATAAACATAACTCAGCTCTGTTCCTCCCCAAAATAACAGTATATGGCTGTTTGTGCCATCCACACTGACCTTCAGTTGCTGGCAACTGCATATCATATAACCTCCAGTTAATATCCTTACAAGTTTTAGGGTCAATTATATGAAGTGGCTAACACACTGCATGTCTCACACTACTGGTTAGATAACTGATGAAGTAGCAAGAAACACAGACATGTAAGACAGAGTTGTATATTTGCCAGCATAATCCTGACAGGTTGTGTGATCACTAAGTGCTCTACATCCAAATATAATAAAGAGAATGAGATGTACAAATTACAGCTGATGGTTTGATAGCAGCATACATTCTGATGCAGCTGGTTGTATGAAGAATGACTTCATTTCATTACTGCAAAGCTGTTTTTGTGGCAAAGAGAAATAAGTCATTCATCCTGTTTTCTGAAGCTGCATTGGTGGGAGAGTTCAAATCCTGAACTATATAGAAATATCTCATGTGTACTATAATTTTCTACTGTGTATGTCATACATTGCTCTTGCTCATTTTACATATGTCTTCCTTATTTTTTCTAGATTACTTGTTTTTAATTCCACCTTTTTGTGATGCACCGCGTAGTGCAGACTGTGGAAACAGAGAACAAATACATTTAGGTTTGGCTTGCTTATGTGGTTTGCACGAAGGGAGGCATTGAAGACACAGGAAAAAACGGACCACTTAGGAAGCAGACAGCCAAAAGTAGAAACCAGATACATTCAATTAATGCTCTTGGCCATTGCGAAAACCTGGCCTGGAGTACAGATGACACTGGGTTCTAGTAGAGAGTGTGCAACCTTTATTTTACTGCTGTGACATTGCATTTTACAGCAGTGAACTGCAACACAGACAACTGTTTTCTCAACCATCTTGTAGCAACCTTCTTGTGGCAACAGGTGTAACTGTAGGACTGTCATACATATGGACCTGGGTTCGAAAACAGCAAATTCCATAAAGTATTAGTTTTACTGATTTAGTAATTTATGTATTTTAACATTTGTGATCAAATTTATGACTGCAGATATACAGTGTACTATAGTCCTGTACATGTATTCCTTCCATCTGAACCAGCATGGCCTTCACTTTTGCCAGCACACACACAACTGCATTAACATGCAACAACTCTGAGGTTGAATTGCTTGCCACTGTTGCACTCTGCTTACCATCTCAGAAATGTGGTGCTGATAACTAACAGTTATATGTTAGATAACACTAACTATGTGCAAGCAGGCATATCTCACATGCATTTACACCTTGGTAACCATTGCACAAATCTGCAGCTTGCTAGGCTATGAAACTGTGTATATGATGCTTTATTATTGGTGTTTATTGTCCATTTCCTTAGTGTGACATAAAACTGCATGTAGAAACATTGCAAACTAAGGGTCTGATATAACTATACATCCTATATTTATAATACATGCATATGTTGGCCCCCTCCCCCAACAAGTACTACAACCCTGGAACTTCAGTATTTTTTTCCACACATATATCAATCACACTACAAAGTTTAATATATAATGTTGTATGCTACTTCATGGACAGGACCTCTCGGTACTGCTCACAATCTCACTCTGCTAAACCCAAACATTCAACCATGCTCTATAAGGTTACTTGTTACACAGCTAGACTTCTAAACAGCCTAGTGCTATTAGGCTAGTACATGCTATGAATCTATGTATCTATGCAGGCCTCCCAAGCTGTTGTTCCTCGCATGGCCTGCTGATGTCATCTACTATAAGTTCACCTGCACATTTGTATGAGTCAGACTTGTGTCATGGTGCTTGTATTAAGCAAGGTGTGTTCTGTAGTTTACGCACTTAGTTAGGGGTTATATTCTCACTTCAGTTGAGTGTGTGTGTGTGTGTGTGTGTGTGTGTGTGTGTGTGTGTGTGTGTGAGAGAGAGAGAGAGAGAGAGCTGTTGTTTGACATTACACAGAGCATTTTACTCCAGTGTGGAACACTTTTATCTTGTCCTGAATGAACACTGCTGATGTCATCAGCTATAAACTGGTGTCTGACACACTGCAAGCCAGACTTGATCTGTGGCACTTGTATTAAGTACTGTGTTTTGTAGTCTGTGTACTTATATAGGTAGGGATTCTATTCTCACTGCAGTCAACTGGGTGTGCCTGTGTGTGAGCTGTTGCCTGACATTACAGAGAGCATTTTACAACAGCATGTGTTAAATATAGTCCAGCCTCAACAGACTCTGATGTCATCAGCTATATGATAGTTGTGGATATGCAGTAATCCCACCAGGGCATGGTCAGACGGTTGGAGGTCAAGCAGATGTGACTTCATCCTATACCAGACAGGTTGCAGTGATGTGGCTTTTAATGTATCCACAAACATCATGGCATGTTTTGTAGCATCTGTGTTATATTGATGGGAAAGGCACATTTTATAGATCTAAGCTGACCCACCCAGTAGAAGTAAGGCAGCCTGCAGTGGTGTTGTGAATTCCTCCTCCTAAACAGTAATCAACCACAGCTACACCATATAAAAAGTCAACCCTGTAGCTAAGAAAATTTATGTTGAGGAGAGTTCTACATGTTTAGAACAGTGATTGCAAGCTTTTACTACAGGATATCTGTACAAAGGAGTACTGCATCCCAGAAGGTATATTTTCATTTTATCACCTACATACTGCAATGCTGAAATGTATTTAACAATAATGGGAAGCACAGGCTTTTACAATGTTATCTGTATGCATTACTTAGACGTATACTGATGGCATGGCCATATTTGTCAAGCCATTTTAGTGGTAGACATGATTTGCAAGACATGTAGAGACATGGAAAGGAATGCTGTGTGAGAAAATATGTACAAATGGTTCAGAGACAGGTCCTTGGACAGCAATTTGTCATTTCAAAAAAGTCTTGTTAGCCAAAAGAGTAATTTGCTTGTTTTGTAGGCTAAGGTGTGTTACTTTTATGGCACTAACAAGGATATGTTGCTCTTCTTACTCTCTTTGATTTGCATCCTGCCTGTTGTTAACATAGCACATCTGTAGGCCATTTAATATATCTCCAATGGGTAATAGTGACTGGCTACCTTTTATGTCACATCTGTAAACACCTATTTTGTAGTTAAGTGATACTTATGTGTATTATACATCTGTTTTCATTTAGAAAACTTGCAATAATGGTAGGGAGATGCCTCAATCCACACCAAAGACCATTTGCAGATGCTGAAACCTAGGTTATCATTGATGTTTTTTGGCAACATGGTGTCTTCATACTTCACAGGGGAAGGCGAGAGATGGCCCTTCATCTGCATATATAGCAATACAAATTGTGCAGATCTGAATTCCATGGGTGGCCATGATGAAGCTATGAATAGGTGCACCACAGGGCCACTGATATGATCATCTGTGCAAGAAGGTGAGCAGCTGTAGTATGCCTCCACTGTGTTGCTGATTAACTGGATTGGATGAATGACACATTGGAATGAGGGGTGCCTGTGATGGACCAAGCAGTGTCTGTCATGGAATGAGCAGTACCTGTGATGGAACATCTGCTGGGAGGGAACATTGTCCTTGTGGGCGTAGGTCAGCCACAACATCTGCTGATAGCCAATGTGGTCATGCCCAATCATGCTCCCGTAGTGGCAGTACTTCCACTGTTCCATCAATGAGTGTGCTGTGCTGTTCACACCCAGATGTGGTAGGCCATAGGGTTGTGGTCCTGAGCATTCCTGTGAAGGGAGCTCATCCAGCATGTAATGGTCATGTTCAGTTAGCAGCACTGCAGCTAACCACAATCCTAGACATCAACATCCCAGTGCAACTCCTTGCAGAGCCAGTTCTCATGGTCAGAGATGACAACGATGAACTGCCACCTCTACCATGCATGACTCATACTTGTCCAACCCACCATGACATAGAGCTAGCACCCAGTATGGCTGAGTTCATGCACTCACTCAAACACCAATTCCACCTGGAGGACCCCTACAGATACACACACAGCAATTACTTATATTGTCTCACTGCCCTTTTTTTGTTTAAATGTCTGCCTTCTCATTCATACTCACACATACTCACTGACCTCTGGTGTCAGCCTTGGCTCCCCCCCCCCCAGCAACACCCTATGCAGGTGACTGTGCCATGTCCCTGTGTTCTACCTTTCTGATTCAGGGATACAAAATATTTGTTTGATGCTCAGTATGCTCAGTGTGCATAGCTAACTTACTGCTTAGCATGTCTGCATTTGTGGTGTTTAATTTGTTATTATATGTTTAACTTATATTGGCCTTAGAACCTTCCACAGTTGATAACATCAAAATGTCAAAACATTATAGTGGATGCTCTTGTGAGGGTTGTAAAGTAAGAAACTGCAATCTGTATAATTACTTTCTGATATGTATGTGAACAGCCTGCATCAGACAGAGTCAGACCTGAACTAATACTGTAGCACCTGCTGCATTTACAGGGTAAGTCCTGAACATGGAGTGTCTTGTTTAATAATATCATGGCATATCCTTGCATGTCATCACTTGTTACAGTAAGCAAGACAAAGATGGGAGATTTGTACAGAACTTACCTTAACATATGACAGCAGAAACATATTTGACTTATAGGTATCCATTAGCAAGCAGTAGGCCTTGTGCATTAAAGATACACACAGTCATACCTCTCCAAAGTACTGACGATCACTGCATGTCCTCAGTTTAGCACCATACATTTGAAATGGAAAATCATTAAAGAGAGACATTAGAAAGTAATGAGACAAATTGCAGTTTCTGACTTCACAAATCTCACAAGATCAAACAACAGGCAGGATACAAAACAACGAGAGTAACAAGAGCAACATATCCTTGTTTGTGCTATAACAGTAACTCACCTTTCTTCACCCCCAAGGGAACACTCCTATCTGCTTGTGCCATAACATTAACTCAGCTTTGTTACCCCTTCAAAAGAACAGTATACTTTTACATGTGCCATAACAGGAACTCAACTTTGCCCCCCACAAAAGAGCAGTTTATCCTTGTTTGTGCCATCCAGCCTGTCCTTCAGTTGTTGGAAAATGCATATCATATTATTCTCAGTTAATATCCCTCACACATTTTAAGATCAATGATATAGATTGGCTTAAAGACTGCATGTCTCCAAGTACTGGTGAGATAATTGATGAATGATCAGAAACACAGAAAGGTAAGACAGAGCTGTATATTTGCAAGCAATAATCATAACAGGTTGTATGATCAGTAAGTGCACTACATCAAAATATAATAAATATAATAACTGTACAAATACTATATGAATCTTGACTGTCACCTCCAGAGAAAGGGCTGACCACAATACAATCATCTTATATAGCCAATTGGACTGAATCAAATGTGTCAAGAAGACACATTTGTGAAATGGAGATCTATGTATGGGATGAATAGTTTTTGTGGGACAGGTGCCCTTTTTTGAGAGATACAGGAATGTTAGGGAAGGGACATAGGTATGTCTGGGTTATCTGGGTAAGGTAGGTTGGATAGGTGAGGAAGCAGTTGCATATAGAAAAGATATACAAGACAAAACACAGGGATGGTGAAGGACACAGGAGGTAGGTGAACACCATGTTTGGGGTGAGGGTGGGGAAACTGAGGACCCATGGATGTCACTCTGGGTGACAGTGAGAATAGAGTCCTCACCCACTTGACTGTCATCAATGTCACCTCACTGCACTACTGGCTGCAGTGCCCAATGTCTGCATCTCCTCCTGATATGTTGTACAAAGATGGGTCCAACCAGCATAGTAGTGCACCAACAGTGCAGTGCACAATCCTAGACACCAGCCCTGGTAGTTTGTCATGTGTGATAAATTCACCACCTCCACCACTGCTTCTGGAGGGAACAATTGGCCTGTCCTGCAGGACATAATGACCTGACAGCTCATGTAGTGCAGGGCAGCAGAGGGGGTGTCACCAGGTTGCATCCCAGACCTGCCGGGCAGCAGTGCTATAGCTGGTGGAGTGGGTGCAGGAGGATCTTGTGGGGCCGGCCTATTCTGTTGTGCTGTGGGGAAAAAACAAAAAGAAAACACATTTAAAAAATAAATAAATAAATAAATAAAGAGAAGATAAGTGTTGTGGTGAGAGAAAAAAGAGGGGCAACATTAATAACTTAATATGTGACATACAAAACATTGATAGAATTATTTGACTCTACTTTGTTACCATTACCTTTAAGACTACAAACTCCTAACAAATATACGTATTGTTTTTATGATTACCCAGTTCATTACAGATGCACACCATATTACAGATTGCTACAAGCAATCCTTGATGTGTGCATTTATTGCACATATGTGTGTACACATTATATGGATTAGAGTTTACACCAGGCCATTTGTGCCACTGCTATAGAGGTCTGAAGTTACATTGCAATAATGATGAAAACTTAACAGCATTGCATGTTTGGAAAGTGTGGTTTTTGAACCCACAAACCCAGACTGCTCTCTAATACTGTACTGTCATTTAGTCCTACAGACTAATGCATGACTAGTTTCCTTTTAGAGCTGAGAGATGCATGCTCACTCTTATGTGAGAATATGGAACTGTTGCTTTGTGCTACAGACTAAGGCATGCACACTTTCTTTTATAGTTGAGATATGCGTGTTCAATTTTATACAACTGTATTAAACACAAAATATGCTGTCTTCAACTTTTAATGCTACAAAAACAGTACTGTTTTTATGCATACATACTGCATGCTTCTCTCATCCTTGCCAGTTTTGTGGCATGGGTCTTCACATTCAGAGCTCTATCAGTGGCAGCTGTGGAAAAAGAGAACAGAATAGAATACCATTATGAATACCAGTCTTGACTATATTCAGCTTTTAACTCTTACAAGAATTCATTATAATTGATATTTACACATTTGTGGGGTGTCTCTGTTCCTAAATTCTCTGAACCAATGGTCAAGAGTATCTTTCTTCCTCCTCCTGAAGTTGAGGTTATCGAAGTGGTGTCAACATTGTTCACCAGTGCAGGGGGATACCTGTAGCACTGGTCAAAGCCCTGGCAACACTATTCCATGCTTCAGATTGGTATTTTGAGTCTGAATAGTCCCTCTGCAATAAACAGGGCCCATGATGCTGAACTAGAAGTCCAACAAATATGTTGGACTCCTGGACATCCCACCTCTGAGCTCAGAAGGGTGTTCCCTCACCAGAAGCACCAGGCATAACTACCAGAGATCATGCCCAATATAGAAGGAGGTGTTTCCACCAATTATGCTATATATCCTAAGGTTTTGCCACCAATTTCCAGTCATCACATGCTTACTGTGTGTGCATACAGTGTTGGAAAATGTTGTGAGATGCTTGCCATTGCACAAACATGATGTGTGGGTTCTGTTTCAGTGTTTGCTCTATGTGGCACATTGCACAAACAGTAGACAAAAAATTTAAATGAAGACAACTAAAGATAGGGAACAGCAATGCCATGCTATCATACTATCCTTGGGCATAATCAGTGCTATCTGTGCCATAGCTCTCAACTTCCATCTCCAAAATGAGGAACAATACCCCTCATAATGTGGAACAAATAGGAAAACTGTGGAAAACATACTAATGGCTTACTAACATCTTAAAGTAGGATGATTATATGATGGTTAAAATGTGCTGGTTTTGCTTACATAAAACATCTTACATGGCATTGCTATCCGAGTTCACCTGCAAGCTTTCGCAGACAGCAACTGTACATGAAAATGCTATCTGTATTCACAGAAGAGGTTTTGTGGCCAGCAAGACTGCTGTCAGCTATGAAACCTTGCTCACACATGCCACGCCTAATTAATATGCACAGCACAATGCTATACGATGAGCAATATCGCATCAGCAGTAACACTCCGTGTAGGCTCTGAGTAAAGCCTACACAGAGTTTATTGAATCCTGGGGACTATTTATTTATTAATTTGTTTGTTTGTTATTTAATTATTTAGTCTTCCGTGTTGACCTGGTTAGTCCAACTAGACTACTAGCCCCTTTTTAGGGGAGATATAATGTTGCTACTTCAATGTGGGATGTACTCATAAGTCATTTGGATTTATGTTGCATTAATTTCTGAAGGACTTAACAATACATTTCTATTAAACAGGCCAGTCAATGCATTATTTTAAATGTAGTTGATGGCAATCTGAATTACCCACTCTAGGAATAGATTGTATTTCTTTATTATAATGTATAGAGAACAAAAATAGATTTATTATATATCACAAATATCACCTGGAGGTTATTCCAAACTGCTGTGCAAACCAGAATTATGACTCAGTCCAGCAAACACAACTACAAAAATTAATGTATCCAAAAACTAATACAGTGACAAATAATTTCTCTGTACAAAAAGCCACCAACATTTGTGCAATGTTTCAATTTATCTTCTGAACCCAAGAACACATCTTTCAAATAAACTAACTTATTTTTCTCACCCACACATATGCAGCCTTATACAAATGCCCCACAGTATTCAGGTAATAAAATATATCTGCTTAAAAACAAACCATGTGTAAATGTACAATATTTTTATTAGCTGTACAGCAGTGCCTTCCAGATCGCATTCAGGCCTTGTCTCTGTACTCTCCTCCATGCTACTGACAGGCGATCTCTGCCTGGCATATAAGACATCTTCAGATCCAGCTCTGACAGATTTCTTACACATCCACAAAACAAATAGCACTAAAAACACTAGATCCAAGGAACTGAATTTTGCCTGTGACATAAACAGAACATGATGTAGAGACCAATATGTGCCTCAAAGGATCCCCCTCTAAGGAATAAGTACCATATCCACATGAAGCAGAATTCATTCCTGACCCTACTCAAATGAAACCTTGATCACTGGATGAAAAATCACAAATTCATCTCTGGTCTTGCCCCCATGACTCCGATGGACAGATGCTGATAATAAGTAAATTAGTTCCTAGCTAACATACTCTGCCACATAACCGTTAGTTACCTCCTTACTAACATACCTGCCATATAGGTATCCAAGTCATTAGGGACAAATTGGGTTTGATTACATTGCTAGGATTATAAAGACCCTGGTAGTCATTAGCCTGGTATAAACATATGAATCTATAATTACAATTAAAATATGCATGCATACAAATCTTTTTACAAATCTTACTTGCAGTAATAGAAACAGAATAACACTTCATTTTCTACATTTGTGCATTTGCATTTCCTTGTTTACCACAACACATGCACACACACACACACACACACACACACACACACACATATATATATATATATATATATATATATATATATATATATATATATATATATATATATATATATATATATATATATATATATATATATATATATATATATATAAACTGTCAGAAATGTGTCCTACATTTCAAATATAGGCATACTTACTGTTCATGTAATTGTTCAGGAACTAAAATGTTACTGGCTGTTTACTTAAGAGTAATAATAATTTCTGATCTTGAAAGTCTGTGTTGTCTGCTTGCAGACAATCTAGCAGAAATCTCTTTCTTAGATGCCTAAAGCTTTAGTAACAGGTAAGCTGTGTTAGACTGACAGCTTATGTTCTGTATGTAGGTCATGTAAGTCATTCATTATTTGAGCTTGTTTTGATTTGTAATTCAGAGTAGCTGCTTTCGCCACTTGAAGTTAAGCTAATGAAACTGTTTTCTGTTTACTCTATCCCTTTTCCTTAAATAAAGAGAATGAAATGTGCCAGTGGTTAAACATTACTCTTAAAAGGCAAAACGTCTTCTATCATTTGTTTCAAAGCCTGGAGGTTATGGCACAGGAGACTGCATTATGAAACTGTGTTCTCCCAGTATTTTGTATTTACAGACTCAATCTGCGAGCTTTGACATTTTTCAGAAGCATTGCGGAACAACTTGACTATGTTAGTTGGTTATACACATTTAAACTCTGATGGAAAAAATAAGTCTTAGCCATTTATATATATATATATATATATATATATATATATATATATATATATATATACACACACACACACACACACACACACACACACACACACACACATATATACGGGTCTACTTGAAAACACCGACAACGAGATAACCGACACCACAAAACTGACAGTTCAAAAGAACAAAACTTCACATGCCCAACAAACCACAATCCCGACAATCAACAAAACAAAATAAATACCTTTTCCAAAAAACACACACACCACAAGCACACCAGAAACCTTACAAACCTACACTAAACCTTACATACACAACTGTCTATGCATTAACATTAACCCAAACCCTAACCCTAAGGTCCGTCACTATAGCACACTCACCTAACCCGCGCCCTAACCCTAACTCACTTAACCCACCCCTAACCCTAAAATCTGTCACTATTGCACACTGACCTTACCTGCACCTTAACCCTAACTCACTTAACCCGCCCCTAATCCTAAAGTCTGTCACTATCGTGTTCTCAGTGTCGGGCTTTTAAACTGTCGGTCATCTCAGTTGTCGATCTTCCGGTGTCGGTGTTCTCATCATCGGTGTTTTGGTGTGTCGGTGTTTTCAGGTAGACCCATATATGTATGTAAGTTCATAGGTTCATAGGTTGGTACTGGGCTATCTGCCCGAAGGCATATATTAGCCCAGCCACGTTATGCGGTATTCACCGCCCCTTTAGTAGTCCCCTAGACCCTTGTACTAGCAGCTAGTACCCTTGGCCCCTATCTAATAGTGCTGTTGGTGTGATCCCTGGTGTGAACTTTCTGTTACCCATCCACTCATCAAGGTTCCTCTTGAAGAGTGATAGTGAGGGGCTCTGTTTTATGTAGATCGGGACCCTATTCCATAGTAAGGGAAATCTCTGCGAAGGGAATCTATACCTCCAGCATGTTCTATTCATTGTTGTGTTGAGGTTTATATCCCTAGAGCATGTAGCTCGAGTAGATTTGGTTTTGCTAAGATGGAGCATGTTCAACAATTCTGGGTTGGACATGGCTCTGTACGTTAGACAGAGATCGCCTCTGAGAAAGCGGTATGCAACAGAGAACAGTCTTAGCTTTTTCAATTGTGCTGCA
Source organism: Protopterus annectens (assembly GCF_019279795.1). Lineage (NCBI taxonomy): Eukaryota > Metazoa > Chordata > Ceratodontiformes > Protopteridae > Protopterus > Protopterus annectens. The sequence goes on from NC_056733.1 coordinate 1,514,805,273, forward strand.
TAGGGCAACTGTTTGAGGCCAGTAATTTCTTGGTTAGGTACCTTTGTGGTCTCTCCAGCTGCTGGAGATGTCTAGCCAGGTACATTCCAATTGGTGCATTGTACTCAATAATGGGTCTGATGCGGGGGGGCACCATTACATCCTTAGAACTTGATGAGAACCCTTTCATGATCAGATGGGTCACATAGAAGGATTTTCTAACCACTTTGGCAACATGGTTATCAAAGGAAAGCTGACTGTCTACTTGGGTCCCTAGATCCCTTATTTCTTCTTCAGATTTCAGGGGATTACCTCCTATGTTGTAGTTTGCGGTTACTCTGTTTTTTCCAAAGGGGATTACTACGCATTTTTTTTGCATTTAGCTTGAGACCATGGCTTTGACACCATGCATCAATCTCATTTAGGCCCTTCTGGAGGATCTCCATGTCGGCCGGAGACTCTATTATAGCACCCAGTTTGCAGTCGTCCGCAAACTTAGTCAGCCACAGCCCTTCCGTGCTTGCCTGTACTTCTGAGAAGTATATGCCAAACAGGAGGGGCACCAGGACAGAGCCCTGAGGCACATCACTCATTACTGGTCTGGATTCGGACAGAGATCCCACTACTCTTACTTTATGGGATCTGTTTGAGAGCCGGTTTGCGATCCATCTTGTGACGTAAGGGTTTATGCCCAGGCTGGTGAGCTTATCAATAATACCTGAAAGTGGAATGGTGTCAAATGCTTTAGCAAGGTCAAGGTAAGCTGTGTGTACCTCCTTTCCCTTATCTATAGCCTTTGTAACTGTTTCAAAGAAATCCACCAGGTTCAGGAGGCATGATCTGCCCTTGATGAAGCCAAACTGTGTGGGGTCCAGCGACTGGAGGTTCCCAATCTCTCCATTTATGAGTTCAATAATGATTTGCTCCATAGCCTTACAGATCAGACTGGTCAGGCTTATTGGTCAGTAGTTCCCAGGGTCAGTTGTGGCCCCACCTTTGTGTAGCGGGACCACCGTATATATATGGTTTACCATCAAAATATCGAGGTGCACATCTGTTTTGGCAGATGTGTGAAAGGCTGTCGTTTGTATTAGTGAACCAAAAAATGCCAAAGTCACAAAAGAGGGAATGACAGAGTGCATTCACTGTTTTGTTAGGTCAGCATTCTGAGTGGAGATCACACTACGGTGGGGATCAGGACATGTACTCCCTCTCTCACTGTAGTGTAACCTCAGAGTTAGTATATATAATTAGCAGGGAGTGTGGGGGAGCATAGCCTCCCACACACAGGGTGAAGGGTGGCCTGCCACCCTGCATAACAGTCATAGAAGACATTTGGAAGTTGTAGGTTTTCAAACATAGTCAACATTCCTTGACTTTCAACATTTGTTGGGGTGCAGATTCGCTCTTCTGAGAATTCATGGGTGCAGTTTTAAACATTTTGATTCGTGTATATAACCAGTCACACCCTTGTGTTGTGACATTGTGATGATAAGCCTATATATATATATATATATATATATATATATATATATATATATATATATATATATAAAACGCAGTGTATATCACAAACTTAAAAACAAAATGGAACCTCAGGCACACAATGAAAATGATTACATTTAAGCACTTTTGTTCCTTTATTCACCAGAACTTCTTCAGAAATCCACAAATGAAATTCAAACCCATTTAAATAACTACCATACATGTATGTAGTTATCCAATTAGCCAATAAAATAAGTTGTCTTTGTAAAAATGCATGAATAAATAAATAAAAAAACAAAATGTTCAAATCCATACAACAGTTCTTACATTTTCCTGTCTTAAAACAACAAATAGCAAACAATAACAGCAAATCCATAACAGTCTATCTAAATGGTTTTAAACTTAAGATAACACTTTATGGAAAGCTTATCATTAATCCCAGGAATGACATCTGCTCTTAAAATCTGCCATTTGAGTTCTAGAAATTCTAAATAAGAACTGAAAGCCCCCACAAACTTTTCCCTGTCAACTTTTTCCATAACCATGAATTGAAACTTCTTAAAATCTAAACATGTCTGTGAATGTCTGGCTAGTGCATTTGTGCTATCCTTCTTCTTAATTGCCAAATTATGCTCTCTATTTCTGTCAGTTAATCCATGTGTAGTCTTAACTATATAAAAATATTTACACATAGAACACACTGCGTCATAAAGCAGAACTTCACTAAGACAGGTGAATCTATCTTTAGCAATATATAAATAAATGAGTATGTTCAAAATGAAAACAACTCGCTGTTAAAATAAACATGCATTATGAACAACCATAACAAGGAAATGCTCCTAATTTCTTATTCATACCAGAATATGTTGTGATCCTAGAGGAACTTTTTAATAATTGCTTTACGTTTTGAGTTTTCTTATAAATACACATAGGTTTGTCTCCTATAATATTGACAAGCTCTTGGTTACTAATCAAGATTTTCCAATTATTACTAATAATATGATGTATGCTAGTTCCTTCCACACTTAATGGTACAGGGAAGGAACAACTAAACTCCTTACTATCTTCATTTTTACTTGTTGACTCTGATTTTTTAAGACAGGACCCTGCCTCCAAAATTGGGGGAAACCTCTCATGCCTTTGTTTTCTTATGTTACTAGAAATTATTGAAATTTTCTCTAAAGGCTATCCCCTTTCTTAAGAAAATCTTCTAACTTTGTTCACTTCTTCAAGAAAAATGTCATCATCACTTATCAAGACACGTAATCTGATTATTTGTCCTCAAAATACATTAAGTTTCATAAATGATGGATAACTTTCATAATGTAAATAATTAACAAACATGTTCTTTCTAAAATGTTACTAGAAAACGTTTTATCACAGACCTTTAAATTAATTTCCACATCTAGAAAATGAACAGAAGTCCCCATATTATTCAAAACAAAATCTAACCATGTCACACAATTATTAACTTCCTTTAAAAACTCATAAAATGATACATTATAACCTGCCCAGATAAGAAAAACAACTCATCAATTGTATCTCCTATAGAAACAAACATTACTAAAAAGAGGAATATTTCTTAAAAATTCTTGCTCCCACCAACACAGGGATAAATTAACAAATACTGGAGCTACATGGGCTCCCTATTGCTACGCCACTTTTTTGTTGAAAAATATTTTTAAAACTAATTCCAATAACTGACATATAATTGTAACATCCTGTTTCAGTTCTTTGCATTTGCTTAAATAAAGCCGGATAAACACTAGGCCCCCCTCTTGCTCAATGGAAGTGTATAGGGAGCAAACATCAATGGTACAAAACATAGTTTCCTTACCTGAAAAAAGTGTAATTTTTGACTTAACCTAAGAACATCCATGAGTCTTTCAAACAAAAATTACTGGCCTGGAAAACAAGGTTCAGAATCTTATCTAGATATGCAGACATTATAACAATTTTATTAAAAGTAGCAGAAACAATTGGTCTAAAAGGGGGGGGTGTTCTAAATCTTTGTGCATTTTGGGGATCCCAAACAACATCCCTAATTGTGGCTCTTCAACCATAAGATACTCAAATAAATCAAGGATAACATACCCCTGATGTAGCAAGTCTAATAAACACAAGTCAATGTCTTTGTAACATTTTCTTACAATACGTTTGGAAACTTTGTTATAACTCGTTTCATCAGAGAACTCTTCAATAGCTTTATTATATTTGGTAATTTCCATAATAACTATGGCATGCCCCTTATCTGCTATTATATACTTTAAATCTGTGCTACTACCTAACTTCTTAAGCACCTGAAATTGTTGCTTGTCTAAATTATAAAACTTTCTGTCTAATCTCTTATGTGAAAAATTATGAAAGAGACTATATAATTCTGCTTCCATGTGGAGGTAAAAGTATTGAGTGTGTTAACTAAAGTGGTATTGAATGTGCTAGATTTTCTAAATACATTGTCATTTAAATTTACATCATATAAAATGTATTTTAAATTCAACTTTCTAAAAAATAATTTAAAAGCAATGAACGTATTAACAAGAGAAGCTCTATTTGTCGGTAAACAGGAAAAATCTTTAGCCAATATATTAAATTCAGCTCTAAAAAAGGTCCTTTCACTTAAAAATGTGACTAGTCCCTTCTAGTGACCTCTATTCTTGCCTTTTTTCTTTGTAACTACAGTCAATGCCTCCTGGTTTGGAGGTAAACTGCCAGTTTCTGTCACTTGACATCTAATTTGAATCACTGGATTCACTCACTAAAATCTCTGTATGTTGCCCATCAGTTTCTCCTCCAAGACCACTAATAACTCCAATGTCAGAAAAAGAATCCAGTCTATCAAGGTGTTTAGTCCTATTGTTATTAATATTGGCGGCCTCTCCTTTTAAATTACCTTTCCTTTCTATTAGGTAAGACTGCTCTTGTTGGTAAGCTTTAATGTCTCTTGCCATTTTTTCTTTTTCTTATTAATGATGTTACTAATATGTCTTTCAGTCTTTCCCCTTAGGTAAAAATAATAATGCCTGAAAATTGGGATGCTGACTGAGCCATTTGTCCAACACACTGTTTTGTTCTTTCAAAGTCTTAATTCTGTCAACTATGCAGTTAATGAGTGCTTTCAAAACATCCAATCCTGCATTATTATATGCTTCCTTTATTTGTTGAAAGATTTTATCATTTGCAGTCACCCCATTTGGAAGCTCGTACACCACCAGGCTCAGTGGTACAACCTTTAACTCTACATATTTACTTAAATAATGATTTTCCAAGACCAAGTTTCTAAATTTTAGAACTTTTCTTTCCATATCAAAAAAGTTACTTTTAGAATTGGGTATGCTATTATGTTTGTTAACATACCTTGAAAGCTGCCAAGATGAGGTTACATCCACAAAAGGATTGATGTCCTCCTCATTTAAAAATCCAGTAATGGTCTGTTGAATTGAAGCTGTTTTTTCTGCTATGATTGCACATTCATCTGATGATGAAGAAAAGACATCAGAACTGTTTCCAAAGTTTTGGACAGCTCCGAAACTCCCTTTCAGTTGTTCAGGCACTGATTGTGCCTTGTCGATGATGTCAGCCAAGTTCTTTGTAAGGCTTACAATTCTGTCTGGTGTGGGATGAATAGAAACATTAAAGATATTATCTCCTTCATTGTAGATGCTCACAAAGACAATATATATATAGGTTGTACCTCTCCAAATGGAAAGCTTTACATACTTATTAATTTGATTTTTAAAGTTCCAAATAATGAAGTGCCCAAGAAACCTCAAATTATTGTTTTGCCACACATAAATGAATTAAAGAATAGAAAACAAAAAAACACAAAAGCTAAAAATTAATGAATATATATTGTCGTTTTTTTTTTATTTTAAAGAATAGAAAACAACTTAAAAACAAAATTAATCCTCAGGCACACAATGAAAATGATTAGTTTTAAGCACTTTCATTCCTTTATTTACCAAAACTTCTTCAGAAAACAACAATTGAAAGTCAAACCTATTTAAACAGCTGCCATGTTTGTTTTTTTTTTCGGCTTTTCCCACTTAGGGGTCGCCACAGCGGAACTCCAGTCTGCTATTGATTGTCAGTCGATTTTTTATGGTGCCAACTTGCCAGCCCCATGCCCAACCTTCAGCGAAGGCACACCCATTTATGCATGTCTTTCAGAGGCCACTCAACTGCAGGGAGGACATGCAGACTCCACACAGAAGGCACTCCAGCCGAGAATCGAACAGGAGAACCTCTTGCTGCCATATACGTACTTAATTATCCAGTTAGCCAATAAAATCCGTTGCCTCTGTAAAAATGCATTAATAAATAAATTTAAAAAAAGTAATGCTGAAGTCTATACAAACATTTTTTTTTTCCTGACTTAAAACAACAAATGGAAAAAAGTAATAACAATTCCATAACAATCCTATCTAAATGTTTTTATTCTTAAGATAACACTTTATGGAAATCTTATCATTAATACAAGAATGACATGTGCTCTTAAAAAAAATCTGCCATGTGATTGCCATTAGCAGGGATGTGGGGGACACAGTCCCAACATGGGGGTGCAGGGGGACTTGAAGGACATCTGCAAGGGTCAGGTTTTCAAACATAGTTGACATTCCCAGACTGTCGACAATCATTGGGTTGCAGATTCGCTATTCTGGGGATTTAACAGTGCAGTTTCCGACATTTCAGTTCAGCTATATAATCAGTCACACGTGTGTTGTGACATTGTGATGGTAAACCTATATATATATATATATATATATATATATATATATATATATATGTACATACCCATGGAATGCAGTTTACATCACAAAGTTCACTCACCTCTCTTTCACTGCCTCCTTCTCAGGGAATCTGAATTTTGGTACTGTGCACTATTACATATAAATGATGAACACATTTCCGGAATGCATGCTGTGTAAGGCACAAAGTCGAAATCTGAAATTCACAATTGGTTACAAAGAGGAGTGCAATTCCAAAATTGCTGGAACCTGTGTTCTGAGGGACTGCCTTACACATTCTCTGCAAATATACAGAGCTGAGTATATATTTGTTTTGGTTATAGAGTTTGTTAATTGTTAATTAGATCTCTGTTGAAACTGTTTTCTCACTGTTCTGAGAGACTGGTCAGCAAATATACAGAGCTGATAATATTTTTTTTGTTTTAACATTTGTACTGTTAGTTGTTGCTTAGATCTCTGCTGAAATTGCCCCCCCCCCCATTTTCTGCCATGTCTTCAGTTGGTATACTAATAGCTGCATTCAAATTGCTGGAACCTGTGTTCTGAGAGACTGCCTTACAGATTATCTGCAAATATAGAGAGCTGAGTATATTTTGTTTTGGTTATAGAGTTTGTTAATTGTTGCTTAGATCTCTGTTGAAACTGTTGTCTCACTCTTCTGAGAGACTGATTGGCAACTATACAGAGCTGAGAATATTTTTTTGGTTTTAAAGTTTGTACTGTTAGTTGTTGCTTAGATCTCTGTTGAACCCCCCCCCCCCCCATTTTCTGCTGTGTCTTCAGTTGGTATAGTAACAGCTGCATTCAAATTGCTGGAACCTGTGTTCTGAGAGACTGCCTTACAGATTATCTGCATATATACAGAGCTGAGTATATATATTTTTTGGTTATAGAGTTTGTTAATTGTTGCTTAGATCACTGTTGAAACTGTTGTCTCACTGTTCTGAAAGACTGATTGGCAAATATACAGAGCTGAGAATATTTTTTTGGTTTTAAAGTTTTACTGTTAGTTGTTGCTTAGATATCTGTTGAAACTGCACCCCCCCCCCCACCATTTTCTGCTGTGTCTTCAGCTGGTATAGTAACAGCTGCATTCAAATTGCTGGAACCTGTGTTCTGAGAGACTGCTTTACAGATTATCTGCAAATATACAGAGCTGAGTATATATTTTTTGGTTATAGAGTTTGTTAATTGCTGCTTAGATCTCTGTTGAAACTATTGTCTCACTGTTCTGAGAGACTGATCGGCAAATATACAGAGCTGAGAATATTTTTTTGGTTTTAAAGTTTGTACTGTTAGTTGTTGCTTAGATCTCTGTTGAAACTGTGTCGCACCCACCCTCCCTATTTTTGATAGTTTAAATTTGGTGGCTTTTGCAGTTGCCTGCCCCACTATAAATTTGATCTGGGACACTCCCCCAGTTCCATCTCTTTACCACATTCTACCTAATAAACTCTTTATGCACTTGCTTTTAGTCCTTTTTAATTTAATTGCATTTTTTAAACTGTGTTTGGTCTAATATTGCTGCATACTCAAGTGTGCTAGCTTGCACTGCATGTGAATTGTTTTTACTACTGTTTTTGCTACTTTTCTGTAAAAAAAAAACTGTAAGCCTGTTTCCTACTTTTCCTGTAACTAGTGTTCTAGATACAGATTTGCTGTATCTAGGACTGTATGTAAGCTTCTGAGCCTCCCAAGCCTTTCTGTGTTGGAGGGAAGCCTTCTAGCTTATCAGTGGGAGTGGTAAGCACTAGGTAACCTGTCTACCACATAAGGAGTGGTTCTCACCAAGAAATTGTAGTTATTGGCCATATGGGCCATCTTCCATCTCTTTCAACTTTCTGATTTGAAAGCCTGCATTTGCACTTGTTTATGTCCTGTAACTCACCTAGTGCAGATACAGATTCTTAGTTTTAGCACTTAAATTTGCTTATTCATGCTCAGCACTTGATCAGAACTTGTAAGCACTAAATAAGCTACTAACTACTATAGCACTCAATCTTCCTCATTACCTAGAGGAAAACAGTTTTTGTACTTACTTTTCTCAAATGCTTAGAGAAAAACAGCTCTTGTACTCACTTTCCTCACTTATCTAGGGGAAAATAGTTTTTTTTTTTTTTATTCAGACATGTCCAAGGGTCAGCTCCCAGTGTTCTCTCCTGTCTATCTGATGAATCTAGACATCTTGAGGCAATGCAGAAATTGCCTCATGTACACAGACAACCCTCTCCTCCTATCAACCAGCACTACAACCTGTGAGAGATGCACTTATCTAGCCAAACTGGAGGTAAAGCTGTCTCCAACCAAGACTGAACTTGACAGTCATGAGGAGAAGATAAACATTTGCACCACACCACACTCATCACATAGTCTCACTAAATCTACTCCACCAAAATCCACACATAGTAAAACAAGAACATTTGCGGAGGCTCTCAGTAATAACCTGTCTAAGCAACAGAGACCTGCAGAGCAGAAACACAAGCAACCTCCATCCTCCAACGCAACCCAAATGACACATAGCCCACAGACTCAGTGTGCCACTCAACATACCCAAACACACTAGTCATAGGTGACTCTATAGTCAGGCACACTGATGTCACACTCACCAGGCTAAACAAAGAGAAGGTTACTGTCAGCTTCCTGTCGGGTGCCAGGATCTGCCACATAACCCATGCACTCAGGTCACTCCACAACAAGTACAAATATGACTCTGTCATTGTCCATGTTGGTGTGAATGACTTGAGATGTACTTCCCTGGACTACATGAAAAGAGACATGGAAGAGCTCTCCGATCTTGTAGCCCAGGCAGATATGACCCTAG
>NC_056733.1:1515119305-1515246805 GCF_019279795.1 Protopterus annectens
ACAGGTGTGGGGGTAGCCACATTCAGTGATTTCCTGTCCTTGCATATTTAAACTGGTGCATGTGAAATAATTCCTGCTTTAAAACTTCAGCTTGGCAAGCTAAGAACTTGGTTATATTCAACTGGACGTATAAGAGAATTTAAGTACCTTTTATGCACTTTTTTTTAAAAATACAGTATTTAAATTGATTTAAACTGTGTATGAAGGAGTGTTGAAGGAATTTTAACTGGTTATTCTGCTCTTCAGTAACTTGAACTAAAAGCTAGTGTTGGCTGAATTTTGTTATTTGCTAGTAATTACAGGTGTGGGGGTAGCCACATTCAGTGATTTCCTGTCCTTGCATATTTAAACTGGTGCATGTGAAATAATTCCTGCTTTAAAACTTCAGCTTGGCAAGCTAAGAACTTGGTTATATTCAACTGGACGTATAAGAGAATTTAAGTACCTTTGTATGCACTTTTACTTTTAAAAATACAGTATTTAAATTGATTTAAACTGTGTATGAAGGAGTGTTGAAGGAATTTTAACTGGTTATTCTGCTCTTCAGTAACTTGAACTAAAAGCTAGTGTTGGCTGAATTTTGTTATTTGCTAGTAATTACAGGTGTGGGGGTAGCCACATTCAGTGATTTTCTGTCCTTGCATATTTAAACTGGTGCATGTGAAATAATTCCTGCTTTAAAACTTCAGCTTGGCAAGCTAAGAACTTGGTTATATTCAACTGGACGTATAAGAGAATTTAAGTACCTTTTATGCACTTTTCTTTTTAAAAAATACAGTATTTAAATTGATTTAAACTGTGTATGAAGGAGTGTTGAAGGAATTTTTAACTGGTTATTCTGCTCTTCAGTAACTTGAACTAAAAGCTAGTGTTGGCTGAATTTTGTTATTTGCTAGTAATTACAGGTGTGGGGGTAGCCACATTCAGTGATTTCCTGTCCTTGCATATTTAAACTGGTGCATGTGAAATAATTCCTGCTTTAAAACTTCAGCTTGGCAAGCTAAGAACTTGGTTATATTCAACTGGACGTATAAGAGAATTTAAGTACCTTTTCATGCACTTTTACTTTTAAAAATACAGTATTTAAATTGATTTAAACTGTGTATGAAGGAGTGTTGAAGGAATTAACTGGTTATTCTGCTCTTCAGTAACTTGAACTAAAAGCTAGTGTTGGCTGAATTTTGTTATTTGCTAGTAATTACAGGTGTGGGGGTAGCCACATTCAGTGATTTCCTGTCCTTGCATATTTAAACTGGTGCATGTGAAATAATTCCTGCTTTAAAACTTCAGCTTGGCAAGCTAAGAACTTGGTTATATTCAACTGGACGTATAAGAGAATTTAAGTACCTTTTTATGCACTTTTTTTTAAAAAATACAGTATTTAAATTGATTTAAACTGTGTATGAAGGAGTGTTGAAGGAATTTTTAACTGGTTATTCTGCTCTTCAGTAACTTGAACTAAAAGCTAGTGTTGGCTGAATTTTGTTATTTGCTAGTAATTACAGGTGTGGGGGTAGCCACATTCAGTGATTTCCTGTCCTTGCATATTTAAACTGGTGCATGTGAAATAATTCCTGCTTTAAAACTTCAGCATGGCAAGCTAAGAACTTGGTTATATTCAACTGGACGTATAAGAGAATTTAAGTACCTTTTTATGCACTTTTTCTTTTAAAAAATACAGTATTTAAATTGATTTAAACTGTGTATGAAGGAGTGTTGAAGGAATTTTTAACTGGTTATTCTGCTCTTCAGTAACTTGAACTAAAAGCTAGTGTTGGCTGAATTTTGTTACTTGCTAGTAATTACAGGTGTTGGGGTAGCCACATTCAGTGATTTCCTGTCCTTGCATATTTAAACTGGTGCATGTGAAATAATTCCTGCTTTAAAACTTCAGCTTGGCAAGCTAAGAACTTGGTTATATTCAACTGGACGTATAAGAGAATTTAAGTACCTTTTATGCACTTTTTTTTAAAAATACAGTATTTAAATTGATTTAAACTGTGTATGAAGGAGTGTTGAAGGAATTTTTAACTGGTTATTCTGCTCTTCAGTAACTTGAACTAAAAGCTAGTGTTGGCTGAATTTTGTTATTTGCTAGTAATTACAGGTGTGGGGGTAGCCACATTCAGTGATTTCCTGTCCTTGCATATTTAAACTGGTGCATGTGAAATAATTCCTGCTTTAAAACTTCAGCTTGGCAAGCTAAGAACTTGGTTATATTCAACTGGACGTATAAGAGAATTTAAGTACCTTTTATGCACTTTTTTTTAAAAATACAGTATTTAAATTGATTTAAACTGTGTATGAAGGAGTGTTGAAGGAATTTTTAACTGGTTATTCTGCTCTTCAGTAACTTGAACTAAAAGCTAGTGTTGGCTGAATTTTGTTATTTGCTAGTAATTACAGGTGTGGGGTAGCCACATTCAGTGATTTCCTGTCCTTGCATATTTAAACTGGTGCATGTGAAATAATTCCTGCTTTAAAACTTCAGCTTGGCAAGCTAAGAACTTGGTTATATTCAACTGGACGTATAAGAGAATTTAAGTACCTTTTATGCACTTTTTTTTAAAAATACAGTATTTAAATTGATTTAAACTGTGTATGAAGGAGTGTTGAAGGAATTTTTAACTGGTTATTCTGCTCTTCAGTAACTTGAACTAAAAGCTAGTGTTGGCTGAATTTTGTTATTTGCTAGTAATTACAGGTGTGGGGGTAGCCACATTCAGTGATTTCCTGTCCTTGCATATTTAAACTGGTGCATGTGAAATAATTCCTGCTTTAAAACTTCAGCTTGGCAAGCTAAGAACTTGGTTATATTCAACTGGACGTATAAGAGAATTTAAGTACCTTTTATGCACTTTTTTTTAAAAATACAGTATTTAAATTGATTTAAACTGTGTATGAAGGAGTGTTGAAGGAATTTTTAACTGGTTATTCTGCTCTTCAGTAACTTGAACTAAAAGCTAGTGTTGGCTGAATTTTGTTATTTGCTAGTAATTACAGGTGTGGGGGTAGCCACATTCAGTGATTTCCTGTCCTTGCATATTTAAACTGGTGCATGTGAAATAATTCCTGCTTTAAAACTTCAGCTTGGCAAGCTAAGAACTTGGTTATATTCAACTGGACGTATAAGAGAATTTAAGTACCTTTTTCTGCACTTTTTCTTTAAAAATACAGTATTTAAATTGATTTAAACTGTGTATGAAGGAGTGTTGAAGGAATTTTTAACTGGTTATTCTGCTCTTCAGTAACTTGAACTAAAAGCTAGTGTTGGCTGAATTTTGTTATTTGCTAGTAATTACAGGTGTGGGGGTAGCCACATTCAGTGATTTCCTGTCCTTGCATATTTAAACTGGTGCATGTGAAATAATTCCTGCTTTAAAACTTCAGCTTGGCAAGCTAAGAACTTGGTTATATTCAACTGGACGTATAAGAGAATTTAAGTACCTTTTATGCACTTTTTTTTAAAAATACAGTATTTAAATTGATTTAAACTGTGTATGAAGGAGTGTTGAAGGAATTTTTAACTGGTTATTCTGCTCTTCAGTAACTTGAACTAAAAGCTAGTGTTGGCTGAATTTTGTTATTTGCTAGTAATTACAGGTGTGGGGGTAGCCACATTCAGTGATTTCCTGTCCTTGCATATTTAAACTGGTGCATGTGAAATAATTCCTGCTTTAAAACTTCAGCTTGGCAAGCTAAGAACTTGGTTATATTCAACTGGACGTATAAGAGAATTTAAGTACTTTTTCTGCACTTTTTTTTTAAAAATACAGTATTTAAATTGATTTAAACTGTGTATGAAGGAGTGTTGAAGGAATTTTTAACTGGTTATTCTGCTCTTCAGTAACTTGAACTAAAAGCTAGTGTTGGCTGAATTTTGTTATTTGCTAGTAATTACAGGTGTGGGGGTAGCCACATTCTTTGATTTCCTGTCCTTGCATATTTAAACTGGTGCATGTGAAATAATTCCTGCTTTAAAACTTCAGCTTGGCAAGCTAAGAACTTGGTTATATTCAACTGGACGTATAAGAGAATTTAAGTACCTTTTTCTGCACTTTTTTTTAAAAATACAGTATTTAAATTGATTTAAACTGTGTATGAAGGAGTGTTGAAGGAATTTTTAACTGGTTATTCTGCTCTTCAGTAACTTGAACTAAAAGCTAGTGTTGGCTGAATTTTGTTATTTGCTAGTAATTACAGGTGTGGGGGTAGCCACATTCAGTGATTTCCTGTCCTTGCATATTTAAACTGGTGCATGTGAAATAATTCCTGCTTTAAAACTTCAGCTTGGCAAGCTAAGAACTTGGTTATATTCAACTGGACGTATAAGAGAATTTAAGTACCTTTTCTGCACTTTTTTTTTAAAAATACAGTATTTAAATTGATTTAAACTGTGTATGAAGGAGTGTTGAAGGAATTTTTAACTGGTTATTCTGCTCTTCAGTAACTTGAACTAAAAGCTAGTGTTGGCTGAATTTTGTTATTTGCTAGTAATTACAGGTGTGGGGGTAGCCACATTCTTTGATTTCCTGTCCTTGCATATTTAAACTGGTGCATGTGAAATAATTCCTGCTTTAAAACTTCAGCTTGGCAAGCTAAGAACTTGGTTATATTCAACTGGACGTATAAGAGAATTTAAGTACCTTTTCTGCACTTTTTTTTTTAAAAAGTACAGTATTTAAATTGATTTAAACTGTGTATGAAGGAGTGTTGAAGGAATTTTTAACTGGTTATTCTGCTCTTCAGTAACTTGAACTAAAAGCTAGTGTTGGCTGAATTTTGTTATTTGCTAGTAATTACAGGTGTGGGGGTAGCCACATTCTTTGATTTCCTGTCCTTGCATATTTAAACTGGTGCATGTGAAATAATTCCTGCTTTAAAACTTCAGCTTGGCAAGCTAAGAACTTGGTTATATTCAACTGGACGTATAAGAGAATTTAAGTACCTTTTTATGCACTTTTTTTTTAAAAATACAGTATTTAAATTGATTTAAACTGTGTATGAAGGAGTGTTGAAGGAATTTTTAACTGGTTATTCTGCTCTTCAGTAACTTGAACTAAAAGCTAGTGTTGGCTGAATTTTGTTATTTGCTAGTAATTACAGGTGTGGGGGTAGCCACATTCTTTGATTTCCTGTCCTTGCATATTTAAACTGGTGCATGTGAAATAATTCCTGCTTTAAAACTTCAGCTTGGCAAGCTAAGAACTTGGTTATATTCAACTGGACGTATAAGAGAATTTAAGTACCTTTTCTGCACTTTTTTTTTAAAAATACAGTATTTAAATTGATTTAAACTGTGTATGAAGGAGTGTTGAAGGAATTTTTAACTGGTTATTCTGCTCTTCAGTAACTTGAACTAAAAGCTAGTGTTGGCTGAATTTTGTTGTTTGCTAGTAATTACAGGTGTGGGGGTAGCCACATTCAGTGATTTCCTGTCCTTGCATATTTAAACTGGTGCATGTGAAATAATTCCTGCTTTAAAACTTCAGCTTGGCAAGCTAAGAACTTGGTTATATTCAACTGGACATATAAGAGAATTTAAGTACCTTTTTATGCACTTTTTTTTTAAAAAATACAGTATTTAAATTGATTTAAACTGTGTATGAAGGAGTGTTGAAGGAATTTTTAACTGGTTATTCTGCTCTTCAGTAACTTGAACTAAAAGCTAGTGTTGGCTGAATTTTGTTATTTGCTAGTAATTACAGGTGTGGGGGTAGCCACATTCTTTGATTTCCTGTCCTTGCATATTTAAACTGGTGCATGTGAAATAATTCCTGCTTTAAAACTTCAGCTTGGCAAGCTAAGAACTTGGTTATATTCAACTGGACGTATAAGAGAATTTAAGTACCTTTTTCTGCACTTTTTTTTTTAAAAAATACAGTATTTAAATTGATTTAAACTGTGTATGAAGGAGTGTTGAAGGAATTTTTAACTGGTTATTCTGCTCTTCAGTAACTTGAACTAAAAGCTAGTGTTGGCTGAATTTTGTTATTTGCTAGTAATTACAGGTGTGGGGGTAGCCACATTCTTTGATTTCCTGTCCTTGCATATTTAAACTGGTGCATGTGAAATAATTCCTGCTTTAAAACTTCAGCTTGGCAAGCTAAGAACTTGGTTATATTCAACTGGACGTATAAGAGAATTTAAGTACCTTTTCCTGCACTTTTTTTTAAAAATACAGTATTTAAATTGATTTAAACTGTGTATGAAGGAGTGTTGAAGGAATTTTTAACTGGTTATTCTGCTCTTCAGTAACTTGAACTAAAAGCTAGTGTTGGCTGAATTTTGTTATTTGCTAGTAATTACAGGTGTGGGGGTAGCCACATTCTTTGATTTCCTGTCCTTGCATATTTAAACTGGTGCATGTGAAATAATTCCTGCTTTAAAACTTCAGCTTGGCAAGCTAAGAACTTGGTTATATTCAACTGGACGTATAAGAGAATTTAAGTACCTTTTTCTGCACTTTTTTTTTTAAAAATACAGTATTTAAATTGATTTAAACTGTGTATGAAGGAGTGTTGAAGGAATTTTTAACTGGTTATTCTGCTCTTCAGTTATTCCCACCCACCGCCCTGTTTTTGTTTTGGTGTTAATCTTAGTGGCATTGAAACTGCCGCCCCTCAGCCTGCCTCTGGGCCCATCTCATTTGCTCACTCAACTGAGTGCAGTGAGATCATATTCTGATTTCAGGCACTCCTACTGTGTACAAAGAGAGCATCTGGGAAATAGAAAAAAAAAAATTAAGCTTATTTCCTGCCTTTCTTGTTAAGTGGTACAGACTATTTGTAGGCTTCTGAGCCCCCAAGCCCTTCTGTGTTTGAGGGAAGCCTTCTAGCTTGTTTTTTTTTCTTGTAACTAGCCAGTTTTCTAGTTTCAGCACTCAAATCTGTTTCTTTGATCTCAGCACTTGTTCAGAAAAAAAAAAAAAAAAAAAAAAAATTCATCTGCTTTTACTGTACTTGTGTTTTTACCTACTTCTTTTTACTTTTGCATCATCTTAAAATACTCAATTGTATTTATTACTGCTTGGTGTAACTCATTCTAAGCCTTTTGGTTTAAACACTTGGGCTTCGGACCAGTTAGTTGTTTTGCACTGAGAGGGTTTGTGGTCTGCACTGTTGTGGCAGAACAGGTAGCTTACATCCTTCTAGGTTGAGAACTGCTGATTGAGGGCTCAGTGTCTGTTATTCTAAAAGTGTATTAATTCTGGTTTAAGCACTTGGGCTTTCAAGCCAGTTATTTTACATTAAGAGGGTTCGTGGTCTGCACTCTTGTGGGAGGAGAGGCTGGACTCTGCCCTTCTGAGCTGGGAATTTCTGGTTAAAGGCTTATAGTGCATGCATATCTGAACTGTTTCTTACTGAAGTTGGTGCGCCTTGTTTGCTGTGGCATAGACTGGATTCGGGCCTGCTGGATCTAGCTTTGTTTGTGTAACTTGAGCACTAATCCAGACATTCTCTAAAGTATTCAATGGTATTTATTACTGCTTGGTTGTAACTTGATTAAAGTGTAGCTATCATTCAAGTCTTTTGGATTAAGCACTTGGGCTTCAGACCAGTTGTTTTACATTAGGAAGGTTTGTGGCAAGCACTGTGGTGGCAGGACAGGTAGCTTTCATCCTTCTAAGTTGGGAACTGCTGATTGAGAGCCCAGTGTCCAAGTGTATTAGTTCTGGTTTAGGCACTTGGGCTTCAGGCCAGTTATTTTACATTAAGAAGGTTCGTGGACTGCACTCTTGTGGGAGAAGAGGCTGGACTCTGCCCTTCTGAGCTGGGAATTTTCTGGTTAAAGGTTTATAGTGCCTGAATATTTGAACTGTATCTTACTGAAATTGGTTCACCTTGTTTGCTCTAGCATAGACTAGATCCAGGCCTACTGAATCTAGCTTTGTTTATATACTTGTTGTTTGTTTGCTTGTTATTTCCCTGGAAGCTAATTCCACCTAATACGCAACTTCTCAGCGCTTCTGTGGATCACTAGTGATATCTGCATTGCTTACTGTACTTATTTCCTTGTTTCACTTGAAAGAAAGTTACTGTTTGTCGTTTTGCATTTAGTTACTTGTAACACATTGCACTCAAGTTACCTGGCACTTGCTCACTAAAGCAATTATATAAGTCAGCACTAAAATTAAAAGCACTACACCCTCACTCCCCACTGGCCCTTGTTTTCAATTAAGGATTTCCCAATATTATTCTAGCATGTCCAAAGGTCAGTTGTCAATCTCCTCTCCGGTCCAGCTGGTGAATCTGGGAATCTTGAGGCAATGTTATAACTGCCTCATGTACACAGACAACCCTCTCCTCCTCCCACATAACACAAATACTTGCGAGAGATGCAGCTATTTAGCCAAACTGGAGGCTGAGCTCTCTCAACTCAGGACTGGCAAGACCAGACAGGAGGAGAAGGCAACTACACACACCACAAAACCAGCCTCACATAATGCTACCACTCCACTGAATCAAACACATAAACACACAAAGACATACTCGGGCTCTGAGTAAAATTTACCTAAACAGCAGAGGCCTCCAAAGCAGACACCCAAACAACTGCTACCTCAAGACACCCCACAAGCAACACATAAACCACAAAAGCAGTGTGCAAAGCAGTCACAGCCCTTAAGGCCAAATACAACACCAAACATACTTGTCATAGGTGACTCCATAGTCAGACACACTGGCGTCCCACTCACCAGGCTGAACAAGGAGAGGGTCACAGTAAGCTGCCTATCGGGCTAGAATCCGCCACATAACACAAGCACTCGGGTCACTCCACAGCAAGTACAAATATGACACAGTCATTGTCCATGCTGGTGTGAGCGACCTGAGGCGATACCTCCCTGGACTACATGAAAAGAGACATAGAGGAGCTCTCTGATTATGTAGCCCAGGCAGGTATGACCCTAACCCTGAGCAGTATCCTTCCTTCACCAAGAATGATGCCACAATATAGAGACAAGATGATCAGCTTTAACAATTGGCTTAATGTCTGGTGTCATTCAAAGGGGATCCAGTGTCTGTCTGCCTGGGATGACATGCTTGACAAGCCACGCTGCTTCGCAAGGGCGGCTTGCACCTGTCACCCTGGGATTCGGATATTGGCTAAGGCTCTTGCCACCCCATAGTGCCTTTTTAGGCAAGGCTCAAATTCTAAACCTACCACCCTAGAAAACAAAAATGGGAAGAAATTGAGGGTAATGCTGCTCAATGCCAGAAATCTAAATCTCAAAATGCACTTTTCGAGGCCCTTCTCAGTATGGAGAACATCGATGTCTGTGCTGTAACTGAAACCTGGTTCAAGGCTCCTGAGAGCACCACGGCACTATTAGGTTTTACCTCATATCATGCGTTCCGGCCCCAAAACCGGACCACTCCACAAAAGGAGGGTGTATCCATATTCATAAAGGATACTCACACCTCCAGGTTGGTGGCAACGCATGAAGCTTTGGAAACCATCCAGGTGCAACTAACCATAGGCAAAACTGCTCTACAAATTGTAGCATGCTACAGGCCACCCTCTCAAACTCAGGAACCCCACACAGCCTTCCTGAAGACACTGGAGGGTATAAATGTATCTCAAACACCATCATATTGGGTGACTTCAACTACCCGAATATAGACTGGGAACATTACTCAAGCCCTAACTTTCTAGCCCAACGGTTCCTGGAGTTCATAAATTCAAATGCCATGGAACAGCTAGTCACTGTTCCCACGAGAGGAGAAAATATACTAGATCTCATTGTCACAAACATGGGGACAAAATGCTCCACACGGAAGTATATCCCTCATTGGTGAGATCTGATCATAAACTAATCTCACTGGAAATCCACATCCGCCCCACCCCAAACAAAAAGACCATAGTGAAGAACTTCTCTAAAGCAAACTTCACACTACTCAAGACTGGTGTGGTATCCTTCAAGGCCCCTGAGTCAGAGGAAACCACAACCCAAGCTCGGAAGCCCTTACAAATGCCTTCTATGAACACCTCCAGGACTGCATGGATCAGGCAATCCCAAATAAAACCAAGACTCTTTCCACAAAGGGCAAGCGTCCAGTCTGGTGGACCCCAGCCATTAACAAACTTTACAATAAGAGGAGAAAGCTATTACATGATAGAACAAAATCCATAAAGGAAGTCACCCTGATCATTATTAGTAAAAAATACGAGCACTCATAAAATCAACTAAGGCCAATTTTGAGAGAAAAATTGCCATGGATTCAAGGACAATCATAAGGCCTTTTTCAGCTATGTTAGGAACCTGGGTGGAAACTCACAGATATGCTCAGAATTAGTCCAAAATGATACAAAAATCACTGAACCCACAGACATTGCCAAGATACTGGCAGACAGGTTCAGTGCAAACTTCACCCCTCTCCCCTAAAGGAAAGATAACTATCCCAGCCGAGTGTAGCCTCCCGGACATCTCAAATGCGCAGGTGAAAGCTGCTCTCTCTAAAGCTAAAAACACAGCATCAATGGGACGGATGGTGTCCCCGGCTGTGTGCTACATGAGCTAAATGAGGAATTAAACCCGCACATAAGGCAGCTGTTTAATCTCAGCCTTACCACAGGATACGTGCCCAAGGGTGGCGTCACGGCAACTGTGGTCCCACTCCACAAAGGTGGCGCCTCTACGGACCCTGGTAATTACCGCCCATAAGCTTAACAAGTCTAGTCTGCAAAGCTATGGAGAGGATCATAATGGAGCTCATAAACAAAGATATAGGGGACTTGCAGACATTGGACCCGACCCAGTTTGGCTTTGTCAAGGGAAGATCATGCCTTTTGAACTTGGTGACTTCTTGAAATAGTCACCAAGGCCATTGATGAGGAAAGGCAGTCCATACAGCCTACCTTGACCTTGCAAGGCTTTCGACACAATACCCCACTCGGGTATTGTAGAAAAACTACCAGCTTAAATGTAAACCCATATGTCACAAGATGGGTTGCAAACTGGCTTAAGGACAGAACCCACAGGGTTAGAGTTGCTGGCGCTGTGTCAGACTCCAAGCCGGTCACAAGTGGTGTCCCACAGGGCTCGGTCCTTGGCCCCTATTGTTTGGCATCTACTTCTCAGAAGTACAGGCCAACATGGGAGGACTTTGGCTGACAAAGTTTGCAGATGACTGCAAACTGGGCGCCATAGTGGAAAGTGCATCGGACACGGATATCCTTCAGAAGGGACTCACGGAAACAGATAGCTGGTGCCAGAGCCATGGCCTGAAGTTAAGCGCCAAAAATGTATAGTCATACCCTTCGGGAAAAACAAGGTAACCCCAAGCTACCATATAGGTGGCAATCCACTAAGCACAGAAGAGGTTATCAGGGACCTGGGGACCCAGGTTGACAGTGGCCTTTCTTTTGACACTCACATTGCTAAAGTGGTTAGAAAGACCTTCTACATTGCCCACCTGATCATGAAGGGATTCACATCCAGATCTAGTGAGGTCATTGTTCCCCTGTACTCTTCACTTATCAGACCAATGATCGAGTACAATGCCCCATTCGGGATGTATCTCACCCGACATCTGCAGCAATTGGAGAGACCCCAAAAGTTCCTCACCAAAAGGATAAAGGGACTCCAAAATCTGTCATATGCTGCCAGATTGAAGAAACTCCAGCTCTATTCAGTCGCATACCGTCTGCTCAGAGGTGACATGTGCCTGACATACAAGGCCATGTCCAACCCGGAATTAATGGACATGCTCCACCTCAAAAATCCAAATCCACCAAAACCACTAGAGCAAGCGACTTAAACCTTAGCACGGATATAAATAGGACGTGCTGGAGGGATAGATTTATCACTCAGAGACTCCCTATGCTGTGGAATAAAATCCCGGTCCATGTGAGGCAGAGCACCTCGCTGACTCTGTTCAAGAGAAATCTAGACCTGTGGATGGGAGATCGTAGGTTTACCCCGGGAATCATCTCTGGGTCACTGCTGGACAGAGGCACAACAAACTAATGGGCACAGTATTTTTTCATATAAGGGGTGGCGTAAGCCACAATAATTTGGGCTAGGCTTATAAATGCCTTAGGGCAGATAGCCTAGTATAAACCTATGAACCTATGAACCTATGTCTCTTTTCATGTAGTCCAGGGAGGTACATCTCAGGTCATTCACACCAGCATGGACAATGACGGAGTCATATTTGTACTTGCCTTGGAGTGACCTGAGTGCTTGTGTTATGTGGCGGATCCTAGCGCCCGACAGGCAGCTCACCGTGACCTTCTCCTTGTTCAGCCTGGTGAGCGGGACGTCAGTGTGCCTGACGATAGAGTCACCTATTACAAGTGTATCAGGTGTGTTGTTTAGCCTTAAGGGCTGTGACTGTTTGGCACACTGGCTTTGTGAGCTATGTGTTGCATGTGTTTTGTTTTGGGGTAGCGGTTGCTTGGGTGTCTGCTTTGGAGGTCTCTGCTGCTTAGGCAGATTTTTATTTAGAGCCTCCAAGTATGTTTTTGTGTGTTAATGTGTTTGGTTTGCTGTCGTGGTAGGTCTATGTGAGACTGGAATTGTAGTGAGTGTGGTTTCCTTCTCCTCCTGACTGGTTACTCCAGTACTGAGTTGAGAGAGCTTAGCCTCCAGTTTGGCTATATGATTGCATCTCTCACATGTGTTGGAATTTGTTGGGAGGAGGAGAGGGTTGTCTGTGTACATGAGGCAGTTGTAACATTGCCTCAAGATTCCCAGATTCACCAGCTGGTCCAGAGAGGAGATTGACAACTGACCTTTGGACATGCTAGAATAGTATTGGGAATTCCTTTATAATTGAAAAAAGTGCCAGTGGGGAACAAGGTACTCAAGGGGAGTTTGTGAGGGTGTAGTGCTTTTAATTTTTTAGTGCTGACTTATATAATTGCTTTAGTGAGCAAGTGCCAGGTAACTTAAATGCAATGTGTTACAGGTAACTTAAATGCAAAAACAACAAACAGTAACTTTCATTCAAGTGAAACAAGGAAATAAGTACAGTAAGCAATGCAGATATCACTAGGGATCCACAGAAGCACTGAAAAGCCGCGTTTTAGGTGGAATTAGCATTTTAGGGAAATAACAAGCAAACCAGCATACAAACAAAGCTAGATTCAGCAGGCCTGGGTCTAGTCTATGCTACAGCAAACAAGGTGTACCAATTTCAGTAAGAAACAGTTCAAATATGCAGGCACTATAAGCCTTTAACCAGAAATTCCCAGCTCAGAAGGGCAGAGTCCAGCCTCTCCTCCCACAAGAGTGCAGACCACGAACCTTCTTAATGTAAAATAACTGGCCTGAAGCCCAAGTGCTTAAACCAGAACTAATACACTTTTAGAATAACAGACACTGAGCCCACAATCAGCAGTTCCCAACTTAGAAGGATGTAAGCTTCCTGTCCTGCCACCACAGTGTAGGCCACAAACCTTCCTAATGTAAAACAACTGGTCTGAGCCCAAGTGCTTAATCCAAAAGACTTAGAATGATAGCTACACTTTAGTCAAGGTACTACCAAGCAGTAATAAATGCAATTGAGTACTTTAAAGAATGCCTGGATTAGTGCTCAAGTTATACAAACAAAGCTAGATTCAGCAGGCCTGGATCTAGTCTATGCTACAGCAAACAATGTGTACCAATTTCAGTAAGAAGCAGTTCAAATATGCAGGCACTATAAGCCTTTAACCAGAAATTCCCAGCTCAGAAGGGCAGAGTCCAGCCTCTCCTCCCACAAGAGTGCAGACCACAAACCCTCTTAATGTAAAATAACTGGCCTGAAGCCCAAGTGCTTAAACCAGAATTAATACACTTTTAGAATAACAAACACTGAGCCCTCAATCAGTAGTTCCCAACTTAGAAGGATATAAGCTACCTGTCCTGCCACTACAGTGCAGACCACAAACCTTCTTTTTGTAAAACAACTGGTCTGAAGCCCAAGTGCTTAAACTAAAAGGCTTAGAGTGAGTTACACCAAGCAGTAATAAATACAATTGAGTAGTTTTAAGATGATGCAAAAGCAAAATAAAGTAGGAAGAAACACAAATACAGTAAAAGCAGATCATTTTTTATATATATCTGTATATTGATATATATATATATATATGTATGTATATATATATATATATATATATATATATATATATCAGTATAGATATATAAAATATACATATATTTTATATATAGATATATATATATATATATATATATATATATATATATATATGTATGTATATGTGTGTGTGTGTGTGTGTGTGTGTGTGTGTGTGTGTATCTATATATATGTGCACAATTAACTGAAAACACAATTCACTGAAAGTTATATATGGCCTTTTCCCCACTGTAGTATGACCCTGAAGTTAGAATATATAGTAAGGGTGTGTGTGCGGGGCACCATCCCCCACATTGGGGGGGGCAGGGTGTAGCCCCCCACATTGGATATATATATATATATATATATATATATATATATATATATATTAAGTTTAGAAAAGAGTAATTTATTGAAATTGCAAGTATCCCCCACACCCCTCCTTACTATATATTCTAACTCCAGGGTTGCACTACAGTGGGGAAAAGGCCATATATAACTTTCAGTGAAATTTGTTTCAGTGAATTGTGTTTTCAACAAATTGAGCTTTCAGTGAATTGTGCACAGTCAAATGTGTTTCAGAGAAATGTGCTTTCAGTGAATAGTCCTAGACCCGTAAAACATATGCCCGTAACATGTAGTAGAGTCATACCTCAGCACCAATAGTCACAACCTCTTAGTGCAAGGGGATATCATGTAAGTATTGCAGGTATAAATGTAGAATGTTGCTACTATAACAGGGGTTGTATTAACAGACATGTTGTGTGGGAAGTCACTTCTGATACTGACATGTACACCATCAGTTACTGACAAACATCATAAGATCAGCATAGTGAAGTATCACACAAATCACAGTAATGATCCTGTGGAATACAGCAGAGATATGATCAATAAACGTGGACAGTTTGACACAATCTGGTCAGTCCAGAGGTATACACAGAACTCCTTATTGCAAGACATGTGGACCAAGCCTGACACAGTGGATGTTTACAGCCATGTAAATGGGATATCATAAAAATACTGGAATAGATAAGCTCACACAGTTGATGCATTCACATACTCCTGTCTATTGTAACACATATTAACCGAAGGAGCAGAGGTACCAAGCCCACATACTTCCCACTGTTTAGTGACATACATCTTTACAGCATCCCTCTGCTTTGTCAGAAATACACAACAGTTATGGTGGCCAGACAACAGTACATCTGACAAATATCTAGACATAACATCATACTAGGTAAATACACTGAGCTGCTAGGCATGTCACAAACCACTGTGCAAACTCCAGGCTGACTGCCACAACACTGACCCAAATTTCCTATGGGGGAATACACATGTACTTGCAAATATAGCAGGCACTACAGGCATGTAACAGCATGGAGTAACAGACACCAGTGTGAAAGTGCATACCCACAACCAATCTGAACACAGTCACAACCACACCATGGAAAGCCTAATTAATATTACAGTATATGCACTCTGTGAACAAAACCATTCTCATATGTACCACTCACACACTAACCTTACATATTCTGGGCCAATACACAGTGCAGTCTGATGCCTGACTGTGGTATGGGACATGTGTTTGTCTGGCCCTACAAACATGTACGCCGATAGGGTACCATAAACTGGAGCAGTATGCAAAATTAGATAGAACATGACCAAGAACAATGACATCTACTATAGTCTGTACACGGGCCAAATAATATATTCACAATACACACTCAGTCAACAATCACCATAAGTACACAGACCTCACTCCTGCACACACTACAACAGAATGTCAAGGTTTTGTCCTCAAATATAAGGTCTGCTATACATAATATGTCTAGCAGTCTGATATCTCACTGGCTTATTTTCAGGTATGATGTCATTAAATAATGATGCACTGTACATATGCATCTCTTACTGCATGACATATGGACAAAGGGTGACAGACTTCGGGGATGGTGGCACAAACATAGGGCCAATATTGACATATTGCTGTGATAAACTGAGAAATTTCCTGGTGTAACAGGGTTTGTTTTGACATATCTCTTCTGAGGGATATGAAGTCGGTGACTCACATGGATGTCACCATGTACTGACTGCAATCATCTGAGTATGCTACTGCATTTCTAAAAATAGGAAATGTGTGAGTAACACAACACATGTAAGACTCCAAACTCTGGCAAGCCTGCAGATAGCCCTACAGGTGAGAGTTTCCTCAACCACATAACACTGTCATGCCAGACTTTAAATCATGCAGAACAGACATATCCACACAAACCCTGTTAAACCAACATTACTTCAAATGTAGAACAGCATTACTTACATTCTATCCCCATGTCTGAAATATCCCCCTACTCTTTGATGGCCTGTCTCCACAGTGTATGTTTTAAGAGGTATTTCCAACTACTCTCTGTGATGCTATTTGTCAAACACCCACATGAAGTCCTGCTCACAGTGAAGGAAAAGGGCCAACACCCACATGAAGTGCTTAGTTATAGGAGTGTGTTTCCATGCAATCGATTATAGGAAAGATACCGCAGCTGTTCCACATGCAGTTAGCAAGTGGGGGACTGCAAATTTGTGCACAGGCCATCAGCTGATCATAAGCATTACTTACAAAACACAAGCTGCAGCCTATGCAAAACAGATGTACTTTTCCACATCCACCAGAGTGGGAGAGAGAGAGAAAGAGAGAGACAGAGACAAAGTAAGAAAGGAAGGTAGTAAGAGAGGAAGACCTAAGCATGATTGCGTATGATCCATGGGTGGAGAGTGGTATCTGAGTATTATAATGGTTGTCTGTATTGTTTACTAATCCATACTGTCACATAGTAATTGCACATGGCTGTACACATTTATGGCTGAGGATTGTCTACAACAACTTCTACAGTGTTTGAAAACTGTTGGCCTTGTAATGTGGACAATGGGACATGTAGGTCCTCAATATAATGATGTAGCAAGAACAACACTGCAATGGATCTTGTCATTACACAATCACCCCAACAGGATACTGATGGCATACATACAAACTAGCACTGAGTTTCAAATCCCTATCTCACTATGTATTGCTATTATAGTGTTACGCAGTTATTACATGTGCCAAGGACCTTACATGTTAGAGAGATGTCCAATGGTATCTTTGCAGTGCTAAAGGAGGGATAAGGGAAGTGCAGTAAGTGTGAATGTCCACAAAAGCAAGTGTTAATGAAGACACACACACACACACACACACACACACACACACACACACACACACACACACACACACACACACACACACACACACACACACTTTCAGGGAAACACAAACATTATCACAGCTGGCAAGGTCAGGATTAGAACTCCTACCAAACTAGTTTGCTACACTACAGTATTACACAGTTATTTGAAGCACCACAGAGCTTATATGGCTGATACATGACCAAAGGGTTATTTCAAGGTGGCTGACATCAGCAGATGTGGTAAATAGGGCAATGGGAGGTGTAGTCACACACATACACACACACACACACACACACACACACACACACACACACACACACACACACACACACACACACACACACACACTCACATTTGCCAGCACTGAGATGCATAGGTTCATTGCTTCACAGATGTGTAGTAGGTGAATGGGCCTGAAGGCTGTACAAGGCTAGGCAAAGGGAATACCTTGGCATCAGGCCACATGACAATGGTCTCCACTGTGGCTCAGAGGTGTAGTCCCTGGAGAGTTCCCCACAGGTGGGTATTGTATTCACCATCCACTCATCTGGGTTACTATTGTGGGTGGCCAGTGATGTGCACTGCTTCTCATTTATATGATCTATATTCCATAACATGGACAGTGTCTGGGTTGTGCACATGTCCCACAAGCATGTTCTTTGACATGTGGAAGTGTACTTCAGATCTCTGGGGCATGTTGTGTGTACAGATTGTTAGCTTTTGATGTAGCATTCCTGACCTCATTTGGGGAGACCTAGCTGTCGAACTGTGGTCATGCTTGGACCTACAATGACAGCATGATACAGATATTCAGTGGAGTTAGTGGTGTCTGTCCATACAGGGAATGGTATATAAGGCATGGTATTCCCTTTGTGGGTTACATTTGCAGACTCTACAGTTGTTGTAGGCACCCACTGTAAGCATTTATTTGCCTACTGTAGGGATGGAGCAGGGTACCATGTCCGTTTTCTTGCTGAATAACACACACTCAGTCAAGAGATGTAACACATCATAGTACTTTCTGATGTCAGTGGCACTGTTGCGGTCAACAGGCATGTAGTCCACTGCAATCAGACTGTGGTTACTATCTGTGAGGCAATATGCAGGCAACTACCAGTATAGTGGTTGTTTCCTAGCCAAGTGTGTTTCCGTATGAGACATGGGTGGATAGTATTCTCTATTCTCTGAGTAATACAAGGGTTGCCTATATTGTTCATCAATCCATAATGTAACATGTAGGGCTATGGATTGTCTACATGAGCCTCTCTGGTATTTGACATTTGTTGTCCTTGTAAGGTAGGCATTTTGACATATACTATGTCCTCAGTATAATAATTTAGCAAAACCCACCCCACAATGCATCCTTTTATTACACAATCACAGCAACCTCCACACAAGATACTGATGACATACACACACACACACACACACACACACACACACACACACACACACACACACACACACACACACACACACACACACACACACACACACACACACACTTGTCAGTACTGAGATTCAAACCCCTACCTAGTTTTGTATTTCTATTATAGTGTACCACATTTATCGAGTGCGCCACGGAGCTTATATGGTAGATGTTGTCCCAAGGTACTTCTAAGGTGGGGAACATCAACAGGCCTTGTAAATACTGGTACTGAGTGATGTAGCGGATGAAAAATTCCAAAAATAATTTTACCCTGAACACACATTTACTTTTGCCAGGGTTGAGATTCAAACCTCTACTAATCTTTACGGACCATAATGTTACAAGTTTACCAGATACACCACTGATCTGACAGGGTTTAGGGTAGGCAACAGGTACTTGTAAGGTGGATGATATCTGCTGGACTGCTAAAGTCAGGCTCTGAGATGTGTTCTGGGTGTAAATGGGGCCAAAATCTTTGAGGTGCACACATGCAAACACTTGCTACAGAGGAGATTTAAACCCATACCTTTGTAGTTACTGCTACTACATTATTCCGCATTTATGGCATGCACCATGGAGCATACAGGGCTAGATCTTGTCAACAGGGGTATTTCAAGGTGACTGACATCAGCAGGCTTGCTAAAGGAGGGCAATGGGAGGTGTAGTGTCTGTGAATGGCCTCAAAATCATTAATCTCTGCACACATGCACGCATGCAGACACAACACGATAGAGCTGCTATGTATGGGATTAGAACTCCTATCTAACACGTATGTTACACTACAGAATTACACAATTATCACACGCACCATGGAGCTTACAGGGCTGGCAGTTATGCAAAGGGGAATTTCAAGGTGACTGACATCAGCAGGCTTGATAAAGTAGGGCAATGGGTGGTGTAGTGACTGTGAATGGCTTCAAAATCATTAATCTCTATACACACAGAGTTTCACAGTTGCCATGTCTGAGATTAGAATTCCTACCTAACTTGCATGTTACGGTGTAAAATTATTCAGTTATCACATGTGCCATGGAGTATATATGGCTGGCCTTTCTCTATAGGGGTATTTCAGGTAACTTACATCAGCAGGCTTGCTAAAGTAGTGCAATGGGTGGTGTAGTGACTGTGAATGGCAGGCTTGCTAAGTAGGGCAGTGGGAGGTGTAGTAACTGTGAAGGCCTTAAAATCAGTAATCTCTACACACACACACACACACACACACACACACACACACACACGCACACACACTTTCACTGAGATTATGGATTATGCCACTGAGATTATGGAGTTGAAAATTGGTCAGATGGTTATTTTAAGGTAACTGACAGCATGAGTGCTAACATGAGCTATGGGAAGTACAGTGTGTGTGAATGGGCAATAAACCATTCCACTGGAAACATACACACACAACACTCAGTCACACATGACTTTACATTTGACAGGACTGGGTATACAAATGCTAGATGAATACTGATTTGTACTATCATGTTACACAGTGATCACAAGCACCACAGACACTATAGGGCTGAGGGCTACCAAAAGCAAATGTCTACAGTGATTGACATTGGCTCATCATGTAATATTGGCTAATTGGATGTGTGGTGGGTGGGACAGGCTCATGATGGCAATCTCTTTGTCTCTGTCTGCCTCTCTCTTCTCCACATCTGTGTGTGTGTGTGTGTGTGTGTGTGTGTGTGTGTGTGTGTGTGTGTGTGTGTGTGTGTGTGTGTGTGTGTGTGTGTGTGTGTGTGTGTGTGTGTGTGTGTGTGTATATTTGACCTATTACAGTGTGTTGGCCTTGGATATGTGTGAGTATTCCTATCCAATGTGTGTGCAAATAATGAATGGTGTGCAATGTGGTGTGTGTGCACAGACATCTGCGACTGACAGATATGTATAGTCCACTATTGTTGTCAGATATGGGCTTCATTTCTCTAAGTGTTGCAGCATGCCCAGTATGACCTTCTGTATTTTGTTATCAGACATGGGCTTCATAGGAGCATGCCCAGTATGACCTTCTGTATTGAGTGTGTGAATCCATCCCAGGTAGATTGTACTCCAGTGCAGGATTTTGTGTTTTACACCTACAGCAAGCAACCTGTTTCTGCAGGATATTGGAGATAGGTTGACAATATGGAGTCTCAATGGGCGAAAGATAGTGGTATACTGTAACTATTGTGTCTGTGCTGCTTGTGTTACATGGTTAGAGTTAGCAGAGATATTCAGACATATGTACTGTTTTACACTGTGATGTATTATGATGGATATACTTATTTGCTCACAGTTATTTCCTGGGAAATACAAGATGAATGAAGCTGTGTCCAGTATTGTGGTCTGTAGCGTACATATTCTTGCACACTCATGCCATTCTGGAGGGTTGCTGCAGACACTTGCTGATGGGTCTGTGTAAATGGTCCAGCACCTTGGTACTGTATGGCTGAGGATCCCCTGCTTGTACATCTATCAACATAGCAGAACGGCCATATCCTGCTGTGGCCATACCTCTCAGCTGAACAGATTCACCCAGGTTACCCAGAGGGAGGGCTCATATATCTGGTCAGTTCCCCTTCACATTGTGGTTTATGAGCGGGTTTGTAGCCACCCATTACTGGGTTTGCAGGCAGGGGTAGTATGGGCATACACCAGAGTTTCAGACTTCACACACTCCTGGCATCCATGCTTCTACACCCCCACTCTGTTATTCTATCCTCTTCCTAACATTATGCGAGTGACAGCTGAGAAGTAGCCCTGTAGGTGTCTCTTCATCCCAGCAGTATTTAGGGGTTGGCCCACAGTTCATGCAGTAGGATATGGTGGGCATGCTACTGGGATTGGTCAACATCACCTTGCATTTGTGTTGTGTGGACTGCGCTATGTTGTTAGTTGGGACCCATTGAGATAACATACATTGGCAATACGGGTGAGACTCAGGCCTTTGACATAGGGCATTTGGTAGTGACGCAGGCCATCTGTAGTAGGCCAGTGCATTCTGTCACTCCTACAGTCCCAGGCTGCGAGCCACTGGAATCCCCTGGGGTGACAGGATAAGTGGGCGAGGTGTTAATGGAAATAGTGCCTATTCATATTAATCCATTGTTCTGGATGCTGGTAGGGTGCTGCTTACAGCTAGGGACACACCTGCAAGGGACACCTCTTCAGCATGCTGCATTCTGTGGGTATTCCCATACAGAAGTGGGGGTCATCCTGTACTCATTCCCAACAGCAGGAATATGACCTGTGATAAACCTGTGGATGATGGTGGGGTGAGCTAAGTGCATGTGTGATATGGAGGCTCATTGCAGCTGACTCACAGATATACCTGGGACATTCCCATTATGCTGCATTGTGCGGGGACATAGGCATTCTCTCATTACTTCATAACTGTGCCTTTTGTGGTTTTTCAGTGATTGGCCAGAATACAGCAGTATTCCATACTACACAGACAACTAATGTGCTGCTAACCTGTATGTAGAATTCCAAAGGTGTGTGCAGTTGAAAGTTACATTGATGTACTCTGCCTAGGGTACTTCCACCTGTGTACTGTATGTATGTCTGGGCCCACATTCATGTCATGTCCATCTTTCAGATGGTGACAGATATGGACATCTGAACAATGAGTATGGATGACTACTGAATTGGGTCTTGCTGGGATGCATTGTGGTTGGCACTGCAGTTGTCAGAACATGGCCCTGTCATTGACAGTACTGGCCATAGGCCACTGGGACACAACCGTTCATGCCTACATGCTGACCACTTCCACACAATATACAACACACAACAACGTAACACACAGAGCCCTGCATATTGTACACATGTAACAATCTGTCCTGTAAATTGGGCCACCTCAGGTAATTTGTGCTCCACTGTTATTAAACCCACATGTGCATGTTATTACATTTCTACATAGGATTGTGGGGGGGTGGGACACACACACACCTCACAACTGTAAATATTTGCTATGAGTGCACTGGTATTTCAGGTACTCTGTTGGCTTACATTTTGTTTTGTATTCGGACCTATCTTGCAGACTAGAGGTATATCATTAGAGTACAGATCTTATGTTTTATTAACCTACATTTCAGTTTCAGACTTCTTACCCTTCAAAACTAACAAACAACTGCCTGACCTGTTGTAGTCTGTCTGGGTAGGTCTGGAGGGGGGCTGTTCTCCATTGCCATTAATTGGAGGCCTTACCACAGCCTTTCTTTATGGTCAACTACACCTGTCCTGCTGGCTGATGCTGTTGTTGGGTATGTGAGCCTCACTGACATGCATTTGTGTGTCCTATGGACACACATTTGGGCCACCACATGTACTGCAGTGAGATTTGTCATCTTGTCTAGTACTGCCTACTTTGTTGACACCAGTATTTGTTATGGATTTCATGCTGCCCATATAGGTTTCCACTATCTGCTGCCATCCCATTCAGCCACCCAATTCCCTTGCATGCTCACATCCATACCATAAATACAACTAGCAGAACATACTACTCCATTCAGCAATTGATAGGAAGCGTGACTTACCTTGTGGCTGTGCCAATATTGAGGATGGTGCTGAAGGGCTGTCTATGTCGGATGCACAAACTGGGTAAGACAACAAAATAGTGTTTAACTATTATAATATAAGGAGAAAACATGTATAGAGGAGAATGTTGTCAGGTTTGTGATGACCTATGGTAGGAATATTAATGCCATTAGAAATGTTGTTAATGACAATTGGAATATTCTTTTGGCAAATCAGGAATTAGCCAAGATATTAACATCTGAGTGTCATTTTTCATACTGAAGAGTCAGTAATTTGGGCTCTTATGTCAACCATTATAAAACTGGACATACAATTACAGGTTTGGGCCAGCAACTAACATTAACAGGGTACAAACTGATTGGTTATTTCCCCTGTGGGCACTGTTCATTCTGCATACACATGTTAAAATCTAAGGAATTTTCCAGCAAAAACACTAGTAGGGTGTATAACATTAAATGTTTTGGGAATTGTGGGACTGATTGGGTGGTCTATTTGGCCACCTGTTCTTGTTCCACATTTTATGTTGGTCAGACATCAAGACCATTCAGGATTAGAATGTCAGAACATCTTAGTGATATTAGAAATCAACATCTGACCAATGCTCTATATAAATATGTATTGAATCAAAAAACAGCCAAATTTCATTTCATGATCATTGATAAAATATGGGGGATAGATCCAATAAAATGGGATGACATAGATTACTAAATAACAAAGATACTGAATTAGGGGGGATTTTTACCCCTGGTTTGAATGACCATTTGTGAATTACTGGAATTCTGGTCGTATGTGTATTGTAGGACCCTTTGTCAGGGTATATGGGGATTTCAAGACACTGTGACTTTAAATACTTATATAGCCTTAATTAATTAATGATGCTATATAAATTTTTTTTTAATCTGTCAGTGTTGTATCACTGAGGAAGGCCAAGGTGCCGAAACTGGTCTGATTTTGATTTTTTGGTTATGCCACAATAAGCAGATTTATACTCACTCCTTGGTGCTGGCCTCTTTCTGACAGCTGTGTCATATTCCAGATGTTGAAGTTGTGATAGCTTTCAGGGCTTCCAGCACAGCCATTTATTATAATGCCTGGGTATAGCATACAACCTGGCAGTTGATGGAGGGGAAGCCCTTGCTGTTTATGTAGACCCTACCCTGCTCAACCAGGTGGTGCTTTGATGTTTAGGTGCGTGCAGTGTATAGCACCCATTACTTCAGGGTATTCTGCTATTTGGTGGAAGAGATGCATATTGCTGGTCAACCCCTCACTGGTGTTGAGGAAATATACGTGCTTACTGGCATGTGCTGACATGGCATCCAGGAACTGGTGGAGTACCCTGGATGTTGATGCCTATGAGAGCCTCATGATATCCGCAGTTGGCCTTTGGAAGGTACCCATGGCTAGTATTCTTAAGCCTACACATACCTTGGTATCCACTGGGATGGGTTCCCCTCTGTTGGTTCTGTGTGTGAGGCGTGGCCAGCACAGCTCAACAATTTGCTGCAGGATGTCCCTGTCCATCCTATAGCACTCCACTATCTCCAGCTCATGTACCCCCTGGTAGGTTACCCTGGGTCTGCACACTCTTCTCCTTCTCCTCACTGTGGGTTGGTTATCAGCATTCTCATCCTCACCACCCTCAGCCTCTTCCACCTATTGATGTATGAGAGCATCAGCAGCCCCTATCATTTTATTAGTTTTTTCAGGTAAAATTTCCCCATCTGTGTACACCGTTGGTGTAGAGTTTGTGGGAAAAAACAGAATGCAAGGTGTTTGCATATTTTTTGTAGTGTGCTGGGCAGGGCAGAGCTGCTGCCTGTGTAAGTGGCTGATTCTGATAAATTTCACCTGCCAGCTATGCTAGTTCTCCTTGATTGCCTTCCTCCTGCTGTTTTCCCTTCCCATTGTCTTCCTGCTTAAGCCCCGAGATGAGCCATGCATACCCAGTGCTCAGATGTGAACAGGGCTGCTATTTCCTGTTTTTTTTAATTTTATTTATTTTAAATCTGGTGCGTGGCATGCACACCCATTTAGGCAAGGTAAACACTGCTAGGCAGCCTCAGACACACACCCCTTCCTTAGCTGTGCTCAGCTAAGGGCAAACACGGGCCACAGAGCTCCAATAAGCTTATAGCATGCAGGACACTCCCCTTTATGAGGTCATCTACCGCTTATGCTTATACCATGGTGTTGCTGCACCTACACAGTTGGGTGCAAGCTATCAGTGAGGGGAAATCTGTGATTTAGTATCAATCCCCTCATTTGCTTAAAACTGACTGCTAATGCATGGTTACAAAACTGACACTCAGCCTTCCCCCTTAGCAACCACGATTCCATGGTATTGTTGTCTTATGCATGCAATTAACTATTATGGCAGAATGCTGATTTTGGTTTAAAAGCTTATTTTCAAATTTGTTTTTTCATTTTCGAGCTGATTCCGTTTGCACACAGCTGCCCTACGCTTAAACGGCCAAAATCGGCCAAAAAAAAATAAAAGTTATTTTTTATAATTTTGCAACTATTTACCATGCTAATGGCCATATATGGCCATTGACATGCCTACTACATTGAATACATGCATTCTTTGGAGCTATCATGCCTCCGTTTTGTAATTTGCAGAAATGTATTCGGTTAGTAGCCGTATACATTTCTGCAGGTTACACTATTCCTGCACAGACGTCTGCCTGCTTCCTGGATCAATAATTCACCTCATTTGCATGGTTTTCACCTGCAAATGGGGTAATTAGCATACAGGAGCTGTATCCATGCAGGAATAGTGTACGAGCGCCCATGCACGTCCCGGGAGCTCGTTCCTGGATCGCTCTTCAGCCATATTGGGTGCAACAGCTCTTGCACTTTTCCTGCACACCATGCAGAGCTTGCTGAATCCAGGGGAAAGTTTATTATGCAGGCTTAAACCTACTTCAACTGCTGGTGCAGTCTGTGTTGAAATAAGAAATCTCACTGCAAACTGCAGAGGGCAAGAATCCCAAAGTATTGATAATAACATTTAATATAGGTATTTGCTCTGCAATTGCTAATGTTTAAGTACTGTAAGTTTTACTTCAGGTTTGCACTGCATAACTGGGAATTCACAATTTTATTTTATTTATTTATTTTTTTTATTTTACATTTGTTAACCGGGAGGGTCCGACTGGACACAGGTCCATTTTCAGTGGAGGCCCAGGGAGAAAAGCTCCATGTTACACTATTAGCATTTATACAGTTCTAAGCAATTCTTAAGAACAAATTTAGGTGTAACATTATTTAAAGTAGTACAAAAATGAAAATTTACACAGCGTATGATGCATCTGTTAGAACTAACAATTAGAAAATTAACAAGATTTTTTTTTTTTTAGATACATTCTCATTCACAATACATGTATACATTTACATTTGTAGAGACATATATATATATATATATATATATATATATCTATATATATATATATATATATATATATATATATATATATATATATATATATATACTCACACCCACACATCAAAAGTATAGGTATTGAAGTAAGACCAAGATGAGAATATAAAGAGCTCTGATAAGGTTTATACCTTTCTCAGATACAGATTATAGCCTATATCAGGCACAGATTTTAATAGTGTAGTGTACAGGTGTTATTATGTTTATCCTATTGTACTGATGCTGAGTTTGGATGAATAAGCAAGGATATTAGCAGGGCTATGTAAGGAAAATGTTAGAGAGTAGCAGAATCCTTGCAACTGTGCATAGTTATTGTTTACCCTGGGGAGTAGCAAGAGCAGAGCCATTTGTTTGAATAATGGGATTTCAGGAGGTGTTTGAATTGGGTACTAGAAGTAGTGGTAGTTATATGGCTTGGGAGTGAGTTCCAGTTTTGGGCTATTATGCAGGCAAAGAGAGATTTTCCTGCTTCATTTTATGTCTAATTACATGAATGAGGTTTTGGCTGCTTGATCTTAGGGCTCTAGTGGTGTTGTGGGGCTGAATTAGTAGCTGGAGTGCAGGCGTTTTCTCAGGGTAGTAGTAGAGTTTATGTGCTACTGTGGCTTGATTAAGTCGTAGTAGCTGAGGAAGCTCCAGCCACGTGAGTTGCATTAGTGAATGACAATGATGGGACCTATTTGTGGAGTCTGTAGCAAACTTGACAATCTTGTTGTAACATGATTCCATTTTGCGAAGTTCAGTAAGGTGAAGATTAGTTAGGATAGGGGAGGCATAAAGAAGGATGGAGAGGAGATGGGTTCTTGCAATAGTGGCTTTGGTCTGTTTAGTCATGAACTCTTTGTTTCTATAGAGGAGTCCTAATTTTCTGTTCACCTTTTTGATGGTTTGTGCTATGTGGAGATCAAATTTCAGGTGATTATCAATATCTACTCCTAGTAGTTTTGTGTGGTTGGTTGGTGTGATTTGAATATTATTTTTGGAGTTTATGATGAGGCTATAGTTTACGTTAGATGATCTGCCAGGGGTAAATAGGAATAGTTTTCTTTTTTTGGGATTGAAAAGTAGTTGTATGTTAGCAAACCAGGTTTCAGCTAGAGTAAAGTTATTTTGGGTAAGGGTATGTAGTTCCATTATGCTGGGGGCAGCACATATTACGGTGGTGTCATCAGCATATTGTACTACTGAGGCAGTGGGCAGGGAAGAGGAGATGTCATTAGTGAAAAGAGAACAACAGTGGGCAAAGGATTGATCCTTGAGGGACTCCTACGGATACTGTTAAGACAGGGGACATTTTTTCTTGCCAGAGGACTGCTTGTTGGTGTTCTGATAGGTAGCTGTTGAACCATAGTATAGTGGAAAAGTATATGTTTAGACCAGATAGAGCAATGAGGAGCATATTGTGATTAACCATGTCAAAGGCTTTTGATAAGTCCAGGAAAATGGTTGATATGAAAAGACCTTTGTTACTGTAATGGTTGACTGTATTGGTGTAAGATAGAAAAGCGGTGGTCGTACTATGGGAGGGTCTAAAGCCATGTTGGAATTGGATAGTAGTTTGTTTTGTTGGAGATACTTCATTAGTTGCAAGTGAACAACTCTTTCTAAAATTTTTGTTAAGGGTGATAGTATGGCTATAGGGCGATAGTTGGTC
The DNA here is from genome assembly GCF_019279795.1 of Protopterus annectens. Taxonomy (NCBI): domain Eukaryota; kingdom Metazoa; phylum Chordata; order Ceratodontiformes; family Protopteridae; genus Protopterus; species Protopterus annectens. The sequence continues at coordinate 1,515,147,628 of NC_056733.1, forward strand.
AGCTCTAAGGAGTTGCCTGCTTTGTGCAGAGGAACAATGTGGGATGTTTTCCAGAGGGTAGGTACTTTGTGTTCTGAAATTGACCTATTTATGAGAATTGACACCAGATATGATATGGCCTCTGCTGATATTTGAAGGAAATCTGCAGGAAGTTTATCGGCTGCTAGTGTGGATGGTTTTAGCTTCTTAAGGAGGTTTGAAATAATTTTAGTGGACACTGGCTGCAGGGAAAAGCTAGAGGCGTTATTTTTTGTATTACTGTTGGTTGTAATGGATGATTGTATTGAAGTGGAATTGTTTTTTGGGTATTAGCTAGATTTTGTACTGTTTCTGTAAAGAATGTATTAAATTGTGTAGGGATATTGGGCCGGATTCACGAAGGCTTGCACGGAGTCTTAGAGTAGAGTAAGACTCCATGCAGCCAACATGTCCACAAAGCGATCCAGGAATAGCCGGTAGGGGTGTGCAACTTAGCTCTCCAAGCTAGTCCTAAATGGACAGGGTTGGGATATGCAAATTACCTCAATTGCAGGTGAAAGCCATGCAAATGAGGTAAATTTGCGATCCAGGAAACCCGAACCTGTCCGAGTAGGAGTAGTGTTATTTGTAGAAATGTACTCAGTTGATAACTGAGCACGGTTCTGCAAATAGCAAAACGGAGCCATGTCAGCTGGAAAAAAAGCATGCATTCACAGGAGGAAGCATGCCAATGGCCAAAAATACGGCCATTGGCAACTGGAAGTGATGCAAATTAAAAATAAAATAACTTTTTTTTATCCCATCTCCGGGGTTTAACCGTAGTGCAGTGCCGCGCAAATGCGCTGCGACCTAAAAAGCAGAAAATGAATAATTAAGATCCACAAATGTGGATTTTATAGCTAAAATTAATTTACAATGCAAGGGAATTGCAGGCTGAAGACAACATGGCCACAGAGTAGAGGTTGCTAAGGAGGGAAGCTCAGTCTAAGAGATGTAACTAAGCATTAGTAGGCAATCCCATGCAAATGAGAGTTAGGATAGTGAATCCCAAGTTTACAAAGCAAATGAGCAGAGTCAGTGGAGTGTAGGAGTAGGATAAGGGGAGTAACAGAGTAGAAGATAGGTGACATCACAAGGGGTGTATGTATGAAAGGAGTGAAGCTCATTGGAGCAGAGTGTCATGTGTCAGCTTACATTTACATAATAGTGAAAGAGGTGTGTCAACAGGTAGGCCAGTAAAGTCAAGACATCGAAGGTGTATGCTGTGGATAACACCAAAGTTTCTTGCTGAGCATGCATGCGCACGTGTGCGTGCCAGTAAACCCGAGTAAGACAGTGTGTGCGCGTGTAAGCCGGAGTAAGCATATGTAAGGCTGTGTAAACAGTTGTAAGCATGTTTGCGCTGGTGTGCACGCATATTAAGAAGAATAAACAAGCTTTAGTCCATGCAAGCATGTGTGCGCGCATGTTAGCTGCTGTGCACGTGATTGCGCTTGTGTGTGCGGCGTTCCCCCCCTGAGGAAACAGTAAGGAAATAGGAAGCACACTAAATAGTGGAAGTTACCAGGGAATACTAGCAGAGCTAGCAGGTGAAAATAATCAGAATCAGGCAATTACCCAGACAGAACATTAGCCCAGCCCAGCACTTAAAGGTCTGCAAACAACAGTCCATTATGTTTCTCTCAAGAGACACTGCAACACTGCAGTAAGCTAATAGAAGTGAAAACTGAAAAGGCTTCACTGAGACAAAAAATGTTAGGGGCTGCCATTGCTGTTATAAGGCGACATATGCAACATGCTGTGGGTGGTGATAATGCAAATGCTGCTGGACAATCCACAGTGAGGAGACGGAGAAGAGTGTACAGGCCCATGGTTACCTACCAGGGGCTACATGAGCTGGAAATAGTGGAGCGCTATAGAGTGGGCAGAGACCTCTTGCAGCAAATTGTTGAGCTGTGCAGGCCATGCCTCACACACAGAACCAACAAAGGGGAACCCATCCCAGTGGAAACTAAGGTATGTGTTGGCCTAAGAATATTAGCAACAGATACCTTCCAGAGACCAGCTGGTGATATGATGGGGATATCACAGGCATCAGCATCCAGTGTATTGCACCAGTTCCTGGATACCATGTCAGAACATGTCAGTGATCATGTATATTTCCCCAATTCCCATGAGGTATTGGCCAGCAATATGCGTCTCTTCCAGCAAATAGCGGAATACACTGAGGTAGTGGGTGCAATAGACTGCACGCACATATGCATCAAAGCACCAGCCGGTGAGTGGCGTAGGGTCTACTTCAACCACAAGGGCTTCCCCTCCATCAACTGCCAGGTTGTCTGTGATGCCCAGGGCATGATACTGAATGTGTGTGCTGGCTGCCCTGGAAGCTACCATGATTCCCTTATCTGGCATCTGATGCAGCTGTACCAGACATTTGCCAATGGGGACATCCCACATGGTCACCTAGTGGGGGATGCTGGCTATGCACTGGAGCCGTGGCTGATGACACCCATCAGAAATGCACACACACCTGAACAGGAACACCATAATGAGGCACACGCACAAACACGAAATGTAATCGAGTGTGTGTTTGGGCTGCTCAAGTCATGGTTCCCGTGCCTGGACACATCTGGTGGAGCCTTGCAGTACTCACCAACTACATGTACCCAAATTGTCATGGCATGTGCTATTCTACATAATATGATCCTGCAAAAACAGCTGCAGCAGGACCAGCATAGGCCTGGGCCAAACAGCTCCCCACCATTGCCAAGGCCATCACAGGCAGAGCATGACTTGGAGGAGGAACAACCTAAGCCTGCCCTAGTAGGCAAAAGGAGGCATGCCCAGTATGCTTTGACCTTGGCAAAGAGGCAATGCATAGCACATACACTGGCTCAGTAGGAACTCTGGAAATGATACCTCACTCTGACCCGCACATATAGTAAAAGGGATGCCTACGTTGACACTAACTGCTTTCAAACATGTATAGGAAGTGTAGTATGTGCATCCGACATAGGCAGCCCTGCATCAACACCCGAGGCATGATTGCCATGTGTTAAGCAATATAAAGCAGTGCTAAACAGCATTTACCATCATGAAGTCAATGTAAACAAAATCGCACACACCAACTACTATAAATGTGGTCAATGTAGAGTAATATTGGCCAATGTCCAGCAATGATGGTTAATATTGAGCAATGTTGGACAAGCTGGGTCTAGGTAGGGCATAGCTGAACAAAAGCCAACATGCTCAGATTTGCTCTACTGGCTCCTAAGCAGTCTGGTCTGCTCAGTATGAAAATATAAATGGCAATGGCCCTCAAACCCAGGATACTGTGCACTATAGTCATAGTACTGAACCACTAAACCATGACAGTAGTGCACTGGCTAGCCTGTATGAAGAAATGTTGATAAGTCAATGCAAAGTATTTCATGGAAACCCTGCAGGCACAGCATAATCCCTGTTGAGTTATGACACAAAGGTGAGTCCTGCAGTAAGAATAGAACCTGACTTTCAACAAACACAGTACAAATGTTAATAATGGACATGTAGACATACATCAACAAATGTAGTGGACCTCAGACAGCAACATACTCAAAGGTCACACTGGGCATGCTCACACACTTGAATAGATGAGACAAATGTCAGGCAACAGAACACTGACAGTCTGAACTGGGGCATGCTCACACACTTAGGCCATGTTGGAGTACAGCATTGGGCGACACATAGCAGGCAGTTGCATGTGTTAACCCAGGAACCTCTTACTACACAGCAATCTGCCCTGTGCACACACTTATATGACAACAGACATGTATATAATATAGTGGAACCCTGCCATAAGCAAATATGTTCTGCAGATACCTAAGCGGTTCATATAAAGTGCGAAAGCAAGGATGATAAAAACCTGCAAACAGTATCAGCAATAAACATTGTGCATCATGAAAATTATCATAGGTTCAGAGGTTGATACTAGGCTATCTGCCCTAGGGCATGTACAAGCATAGCCAGAGTGTGCTTGGTTACTGCAACCCAGTCAAATCAGAGCACTGTGCCTGTGAATAGTAGGTCACACAAGATAGCCCATTTAGATTCAGTGTATTGTGCCTGTGTCTAGCAGGGACCCAGAAGATATCCCATGGGTAAACATGCAATCACCCATCCACTTGTCAAGATGTCACCTGTAGGTGGTCAGTGGGTGGCTCTGCCTATGCAAAACCAGGACTACACTCTGGAGTGAGTGGAGGCTTTCTGATAATAATCTGTCACCCCAGCATGTCCTTTTAACATCAGTGCTAAGGTATATGTCCCTGGAGTGTGTGGCACCAAGGGAGTCAGATATCCTGAGGTGTAGCATGTCCAGTAAGTCTGGGTCAGATATTGCCTTCAACTACAGGTGCACAACACATCCGTGTAGGTGGTAAGTGACTGAGCAGAGCTGGAGTTACTGTATCGGAACTGTGCAGGGCATCTGTGTGAGTCCCTACATCTGCTTGAAGAGTAACATTTGTGGCCATTACAGTTGCTGCAGGTGTCAGGTAAGGTACATACCAAAGGTGGCATAGTAACCAAGCATGGTCGTGAAGAGTATAGGGGCACAATGACCACACGTGATCAACATGTGAAACCATGTGGGATATGGTGGGCTATGAAGACATACTGTCTAACCACTATGGCAATAGGATTGTCAAAGGTGAGAGTACGAACAGGGCATGTCCCCAAACCCGTAGCAACTACTACTGTATGTAATGGATTACAACCTATGTGGTAATGTGTGGGCATCTTGTCATCCTCAAAGAGGATGACTATGCAACTAATGGCATGTAGCCGTGGGCCATGGCTCAGGCACCAGTCAACCTATCTCTGTGAGACCCTGTATGAGTATGCATATGCCAGCAGGAGAGCTGATTATGGCACCCAGTTTGCAGTAATCTGCAAACATGGGCAGCCATATCCCTCCTGTCATAGCCTGTACATCACACAAATATATAATGAACAAGAGAGGTCCCAGGACTGAGCCTTGTGGGATGCCATGTGTAACTGGTGTATAGTCAGACATGGCACCTGCAACACTGAGCATGTAGGTGCTATCCCTGCTCCAGGTACAATCCATCGTGTCAGATATGTGTCGATATTGATGCTGGTGAGCCTATGCATAATGGCCGAGTGGGGTATTGTGTTGAAGGGTTGTGCAAGGTCCAGGCAGGCTGTGTGGACAACCGTCCCAACACTGATGGACCTGGTAACTGTTGAAAGAATATGAACAGGTCCAACAGGCAAGATCTTCCCACAACAATGCTGTAATGTGTAGGACCCAGTGTCTCTAGGTTTCCCATGTCTATGTGCATGAGTCCCATTACAATACACTCCATAGCTTTGCAGAACAGGCTAGTTAGCCTTTTAGGCCGATATTGTCTGTGGTCTGTTGTGGCAGTATTCAGTGGAGTGGGACCACTATCTCTGTATGCCATTCCATGGGTACATATCCTGCAGTAACTCTTATATCGAACAGTGACATAATGTGAGTGTTACGTCTGTCATGAAGGCTGTGTGCGACACAGGCCGGGACACCGTCTGGTCCCATTGATGCTGTATTGTCCGCTGTGGGTAGGGCAGCACTCACCTGTTTACTCGTGATGTCTGGGAGGTTACACTCTGTTGGTATGGACAGTACCACCTTAGGGGGGATGATGGGGACACATCTGCACTGAACCTGTTTGCCAGAATGATGGCAATGTCAGTGTGTTCAGGGTATGTTTAGTCAGTATGCAGTAACACACAGCATATCAGTGAGTGTCCAGCCAGGTATCTGAATCAACTGAAGAAGGCCTTGTGAGTGTCCAACGTGTCTGGTGCAATTGTCCGTTAGAAGCGTGCCTGACATAAACACCCGAGTGATTGTAGCAGTCTTCTAGTACAGATCACAGATGCCTTCCCTGTCTGGGATTGTGCTCTATCATGTAGTAGCTTCCTCCATTTGTTGTAAAGCGTATTAATAGCTGGGGTCTACCAGACAGGTCCACTGCCATTGGAGGAGTGAGTCCAGTTGTTATTTTGGATGTAACGATCCATGCAATCCACTAGGTGTCCATAGAATATGTATGTAAAGGATTCAGCAGTCTGAGCCATACTTACCAATGAAGCAGGGTCTCTGAAGGATACCACCGTGGTTTGGAGGAGTGTAACATTTGCTTTTGGGAAGTTCACCAAGATTACCCAGGATGGGTGTGGGGACAGGATGTGGATGTCCAGTGAGATAAAGTATGTTCTGCCCTTACCAATGAGGGGTATATCACAGGTGTGGAACATAGAGTCCCCATGTCAGTGATGATCATGTCCAACATGTTGTCCCCTCTTGTGGGTGTGGTGACTGGTTGTGCCATAGCATATGAGTTTAGAAATAGTAGCAACTGTTGGGCAAGGGTGTTGGGGTCTGAATACTATCCACAGTCAATGTGTGGTTATTTGACGTCACCCAATATAATGGTGTTTTGGGAGACCTTCATATTGTCCAATGTTCCCAGGAAAGCTGAGTGAGGTTGCAGAGTTGGGGAGTGTGGTCTGTAGCAGGCAACAAACCAAAAGGCAGATTTGCACAATGTTAAGTGCATATGTATGGTCCGTGATGTATTGTGCAGTGCTACCAGTCGGGAGGTATGTGTCTCTGTGATGTATATGGATACTCCCCCTATTTGTGTTGGCTATTCTGAGTTAGGTGGTCAGAAAGCATGGTACGAAATACAACCTGGTAGTGCTGGTGTGCATGTGGGAGCCTGAACCATGTGTTTGTTAGTGCACAGATATTGCTATCCTCCATACTGAGGAGATTCCTGAGTGGGTGCAATTTGAGGGTAATACATCTGGTGTTGAGCAGCATTACCCTCAGTGGTGTGTACTCTGTAATGTCTATGAAGGTGGTTCTGTCCTTTGAGCCCTGCTTAAATACGGCAGTATGGTGGCAGCAAGTGCCCTAGCCAGTATTCAAAAGTCCAAGGGTGACAAGTGCAAGCTGTCTATAGGGAAGCTATGTGGCATGTCGAGCATGTCACCCCAGGGTGAGAGACACTGTATCCCCTTTGAATAACACCAATATGTTAACCAACTGTTAAACATGATCAGTTTGTTGGTATACTGTGACATCATACTTGGTGAGTGTAAGATGCTAGACAAGGTCAGGGTAATACTGGGCTGGGCTACATGATCACAGAGTTCCTCTATGTTTCATGTCATGTGGTCCAGGGAGGAACGTCTGAGGTTGTATGCACCAGCATGGACAATGATGGAGCCAGTCCTGGACTTGCTTTGGAGTGACCTGAGTGCATGTGTTATGTGGCAGATCCCGGCACCTGAGAGACAGCTCAAAGTGACTATTCCCTTGTTTGGCCTGGTGAGTGGGACAACAGTGTGTTTGACATTAAGTGTCACCTATAACAAGTGTATCAGGTGTGTTGTTTAGCCCAAAGGGCAGTGACTGTGTGGCACACTGACATTGTGAACTGTGTGACATGTGGACATTGTAGTGGGGTAGCAGTTGTATGTGTGTCTGCTTTGGAAGTCTCTGCTGCTTAGGCAGAGTGTATGTAGAGCTTCCGGATATGTGATAATGTGGTTTGTTTGCTGTCACTATCGGTGTATTTGAGACTGATATGTGGTGTGTGTGGTCACCCTCACCACCTGATAGACTATGCCAGTCATGGGTCGAGAGAGCTCAGCGTCCTGTATGTCAATATTGTTACATCTCCCACATATATGTGAGTGTGATGTGAGGAGGAGAGGGTTGTCTGTGTACATGAGGCAGATTTGACATTGTGTCATAACCACAATATTCACTAGCTGGACTGAGAGTACACATGAAACCGACCCCTGGACTTGCCAGTGTATTATGATGACATACTCTGTAGCCTGATCACAAAGGATCAATAGGGTGTTAAGTGTGTAAAAGAGTATAACCGGGATTAGTGCTCAGGTTTGTCGGTGTTTTGTAAAGAGTAGCTGATAAGGAGTCCAGACTGAGAATCATGACATGTCCTTCAGCTATGTAATAAATAGTAATGTACATGCATATATGTGCTGAGTCAGGGACAACTGTACCTTACTGACATTGCCAACATCCTGTCAGACAGGCCCATGTATACATACCCACCCCTCACTGACAATTGTCACTGACATCATACCAGGAGATATCACGTGTAGAATGGCTGAACAGCTTCCCCCAAAGCCAAAAGCATGGCAGCAATTGGATTACATTGTTTCCCAAAATGTGTCATGCATGCACTACAGAACAAACAGACCCTGCACCTGAACAGTCTGTTGAGCCTCACCCACTCCACAGGACCTGGAACCATCAAATGTGTTACAGCAACATATGGCACTCCCCACATGTGTGGGTGCACAACACACCATGGGAAATATAGTCCAGTAAGCCTATAAAGTCTGATCTGCAAGGCCATGGAGTGCATCATGGCAGAAGTCATAAACAGAGCTATTGGAAACTGACAAACACACAACCCTACCAACTGTGGTATGTTCATGTGCAGATCATGGTTCCCAAGCATGCTACACCGCCTGCAAGGCAGCCACCCAGTACATACATCACAGAACAGAGCTACACATGTCCCACATGAACAGCTCTTCATCAACATCACAGACACGTCGTATCCACAAAACCAACAATCTGTGCATAGATATGTGTTGACATATGAAGGGATGTCAATGTGTCCACAGATAGATCACACAAGGTGAGACTCACAGGGTCCTGTACAAGCTGTTGATACCTGCCGACCTACATGGATCATTCCTGGGATTGCATAAAAATGTGTACACACATTACCATGTCCAGTCTGATGATGTCATCATCCTACAAATATACCAGGAGAACGGAAACCACCCAGTAAAGCATGTAACACGCCATGTTAATGCATATCTCTCTAGTATCATAACACAGTTAGGTAGGAGTTTGAGTCCTACAAATGCTAAGTGTGTGTGTGGGGGGGGGTGTGTATGATTCCCTTTGAGAGGAGTAGCCTGTTTGGAGACTGGGAAAACACATCAAAAGAGATACGTTCCTCTTTGTAAAGTCTGATGATGTCAGCATCCTGCAAATAATCAAGGAAAACAGCAACCACCCAGTCATGCATATAACACACTGTGTTAATGCGTATCTCTCTAGCATCATAACATAGTTAGGTAGGGGTTTGAGTCCTGCAAATGCCAAGTGTGTGTGCGTGGGGGGGCTGTATGTGTGTGATTGCCTTTGAGAGGAGTAGCCTTTTTGGAGACTGGGAAAACACATCAAAAGAGGTACATCCCTCTTTGTAAAGTCTGATGATGTCAGCATCCTACAAATATTCAAGGAGAACAGCAACCACCCAGTCATGCATATAGCACGGGATGTGTATAATTCCCTTTGAGAGGAGTAGCCTTTTTGGAGACTGGGTAAACACATAAAAAGTGGTACATCCCTCTTTGTAAAGTCTGATGATGTCAGCATCCTACAAATATTCAAAGAGAACCACAATCACCTAGTCATGAATGTAGCGTGCTGTGTTAATGTGTGTCTTTCTAGCATCATAACATAGTTAGGTAGGGGTTTGAATTTGAGTCCTGCAAGCACCAAGTAAGTTGGGGGGGGGGCTGTGTGTATGTGTGCAATTTCCTTTGAGAATAGTAGCCTTTTTGGAGACTGGGAAAACACATTAAGGAGGGGATGTGTGTGATTGCCTTTGAGAGGAGTAGCCTTTTTGGAGACTGGGAAAACACATCAAAAGAGGTACATCCCTTTTTGTAAAGTCTGATTATGTCAGCATCCTACAAATATTCAAGGAGAACAGCCACCCAGTAATGCATATAGCGCGCTGTGTTAATGTGTATTTTTCTAGCATCATAATATAGTTAAGTAGGGGTTTGAGTCCTGCAAACGCCAAGTGTGTGTGGGTGGGCTATGTGTGTGATTTCCTTTGAGAGAAGTAGCCTTTTTGGAGACTGGGAAAACACATTAAGGGGGGATGTGTGTGACTGCCTTTAAGAGGAGTAGCCTTTTTGGAGACTGGGAAAACACATCAAAAGAGGTACATCACTCTTTGTAACGTCTGATGACGTCAGCATCCTACAAATATTCAAGGAGAACAGCAACCACCCAGTAATGCATCTAGCTCACTGTGTTAATGTGTATCTCTCTAGCATCCTAACATAGTTAGGTAGGGGTTTGAGTCATGCAAATGCCAAGTGTGGGTGGGCTGTGTGTATGTGTGTGATTTCTTTTGAGAGGAGTAGCCTTTTTGTAGACTGGGAAAACACATTAAGGGGGGGGGTGTGATTGCCTTTTAGAGGAGTAGCCTTTTTGGAGACTGGGAAAACACATCAAAAGAGGCACATCCCTCTTTGTAAAGTCTGATGATGTCAGCATCCTACAAATATTCAAGGAGAACAGCAACCACTCAATAATGCATATAGTGCAATGTGTTAATGTGTATCTCTCTACCATCATAACATAGTTAGATAGAGGTTTGAGTCCTGCAAACGCCAAGTGTGTGTGTGGGGGGCTGTGTGTGTCTGTGTGATTTCCTTTGACAGGAGTAGCCTTTTTGGAGACTGGGAAAACACATTAAGGGGGGATGTGTGTGATTGCCTTTGAGAGTAGTAGCCTTTTTGGAGACTGGGAAAACACATCAAAAGAGGTACATCCCTCTATGTAAAGTCTGATGATGTCAGCATCCTACAAATATTCAAGGAGAACAGCAACCACCCACTAATGCATATAGCGTGATGTATTAATGCGTATTACTTTAACATCATAGCATAGTTAGGTAGGGGTTTGAGTCCTGCAAACACCAAGTGTGGGTGAGGGGGCTGTATGTGTGTGATTTCCTTTGAGGGGAGTAGCCTTTTTGGAGACTGGGAAAACACATTAAGGGGGGATGTGTGTGATTGCCTTTGAGAGGAGTAGCCTTTTTGGAGACTGGGAAAACACATCAAAAGAGGTACATCCCTCTTTGTAAAGTCTGATGATGTCAGCATCCTACAAATATTCAAGGAGAACAGCAACTACCCAGTAATGCATATAGCGCACTGTGTTAATGCGTATCTTTCTAACCTCATAACATAGGTAAGTAGAGGTTTGAGTCCTGCAAACACCAAATGTGTGTATGTGTGTGATTTCCTTGGAGAGGAGTAACCTTTTTCGAAACTGGGAAAATACATTAAAGGGGGGGATGTGTGTGATTGCCTTTGAGAGGAGTAGCCTTTTTGGAGACTGGGAAAACACATTAAGAGAGGTACATCCCGCTTTGGAAAGTTCGATGATGTCAGCATCCTACAAATGTTCAAGGAGGACAAAAGCCACCCAGTATTGCATATAGCACCGTGTTAATGCGTATCTCTCTAATATTATAACATAGTTAGGTAGGGGTTTGAATCCTGCAAACGCTGAGTGTGTGTTTGTGCCACAGGTGGTTAATGCAGAGTGGGTTTTGCTTTTACTACGGTATGACATATGTTTCAAACAGTATGTGCATTGCACACATCGGGTATCTGAGTGTCAAATACATTTGTGTACATGTGACCTCAATCAGTACATAGGTGTGAAGCCTGCATACTACATGAATACATTTGTAATCTTTGACAGATTGTGCCGCTGCTTCTCGGATCATAGGTCACATATGTATGTATGCGTCAAGTCCGGCCAATGTAGTGATCCGTGGCCAAAGACATCTCTGTCACACACACCCATGACATGTACTATAGAGTACTGTGAGTGAGGGTAATTGCCAGGATATATGTCAGACATGTTCATATACAACAACGACTAGCAATAATGGACAGTCATTATAGGTGTACACTAGCCCTGTGGATATGCATGCAGGCCCCTAATGTGTTATGTGAAACACAGAGGGACCCCACAATCCCTATGGATATGTGGATACCAAGGGACAAATGACATAACACGTGTATGTCTGTACACATTGGTACCCAACATACATGTTCAGGGCTACCACCTATGTGGTACTGTTGGGATAGTATGCTTAGTAAATTTGGATGACTATGCCATAGATGGCTTACTGCTATACAGCATGTATTGCACAACAGGTACCTGTCTGTATGATACCCTTGTGTAGGATATGTGTCCCATCCAGGGAATGCAGTGTAGGCCAATGCATGCATTTCCAGATGTGGATGGACATATCCCTAGTGTGTTTGCATGTACCTAAGAGGGCTATATGCCACACAGGTGTGGCCCCAGGAATGTGTGGTGGTCAATACCACGGGTTATTGTTATAGTATAGTACTGGAAGGATCCAACTGTTACTGAGTTCCCTACAACTGTGAGTCATTTGTCAGGACATCATCTAATGATTGGTTATAGTCATGCTGTTGAGGTGGTGTATACCACCAGACTGCAGATCATTGACAGATATCAACAGTATCACCCACAGCATAGTGCCAAACAATGTCATACACACATGTGTACCCATGTTAGTACATATCTATAGTAGAATGCATACTGGCCATCAAAAGATACCATGAGATATTAACAATGTGTAGAACAGGGTATGTCACACATCCCACGTGTCCACTATGCACGTACATGCAGACAGTGCGCACACACCATGTTCACAGATGTACACCTGCTAATTTGTAATGCACACATCACACACGTTCTGTCCACTCACTAACACATGCTGGCAACACTGTACACTTCAGCCAAGTGGCACATGGGTGGACAATACATACTCAGACCTAACACTGGTGTAAACAATGCTACAATGACTATCACAGCTGTGATGTATAATGCCTGCTCAGATATACCTACAAGGATATCATTACACTTTCCTGTTGGCAACTTGCTACTATTGCTACACTGATATAATGTCACCCTGTGCCTGTTCCTGCATCAATGTTACAGATGACAGGAAGTGGCACAGGTGTTATCATATGCACAGGGTGTGTTGTAGGTTTGCCAGAGCCCGACATTGACCCATCCAATCGGCATGTGTGTGTGTGTGTGTGTGTGTGTGTGTGTGTGTGTGTGTGTGTGTGTGTGTGTGTGTGTGTGTGTGTGTGTGTGTGTGTGTGTGCGTGCGTGTGTGAGGTACAACAGTACTGCATGGGCCAGTGTTGATGTAATGTGTGTGTGTATGTGTGAGCCCTAGTTGCATGGTAAATGTGTGTGTCTGCATGCACACAACTCCACCATGTGGCTGCCATATACAGGTGGTTGTGGGACAGCCACAGACTGTACCTGCTAGGCCATACAGATCACTGTCTCTGGCCACGGACACAGTACCTGTGCCTAGCAGGGGTGCTATGGGCAGTATCGGGTACCAACCCTGACTGGGTGCTATCATCAGAGGCAGAGGTATGATGACTGGACCCATGTCCCTGCTGGGACTGGCCAGTGCCACGTGCACATGGTCTAGTAGGATGGTCAATGGACAGGCCAGCCCCAGCATTGCTGGTGCTGGTACTGCCACTACGAGAGCGGCTGTGATCCATGGTCCATCCGTGACAACTGCCAGCTGATGCTGTTGCTGGCATGCATCTGCGTCAGCTTCTCATGCATCCCACATGGTCCTGGTTCATGGCTAACACATTGTGAAGAACATCTAATGTCTCCCTCCAATGGCTATCAATGACCTCGGTGTAATTCCGGATGGCACCGGCAAGGTCACAGATGCTGTCATTGACAGCAGTGTAATGGGCCCTCTGTACCCTTAGTCCCTGATGGGTGTACTGTTCCATACATGCCTGTGCCTGCATTACAGCCCAGAACATACTGGAGGTTGTAATACCTCCGGGGGCACGTCTGCCAGGGGCAATATGACCAGTGGTTTTCCCCTGAGAACCCCTGGACATCCGCCTATGTGGTACCATTCCAGTAATCCGGCTATGGCTGCTGTGAGGGGATGCACATGCCATAGGTACCATACTCTCCTGGTCAATGCCAACTGTATGCTGTCCCTCAGCTAAGGCCATTGGTGACGAGGGATGTATTGGCAGTATGAGTGTGTGCATAGATGGGGTTGACCGCTGTGTACTGTTGATTGGTGGACCAACGACAGACCCTGTCAGACCTTCCTGTGCCACAATACATGTCTCATCATCTCCACTATTAGTGGAGGTGACATCAGGTTCCCTGCTGCATTCAGTCACCCCTAACTCAGCACCTGTGGAAGGAAGACAGGAAACACACTTTATAATATGTACATGATGTTAGCACACATGCACACATGCACACATGAACATATGACCACATGCACACATGTACACATGCAGACATGCACACATGCACACATGTACACATGTACACATGCACACATGCACACATTAACACATGCACACATGCACACATGTACATATGTACACATGCACACATGCACACATGCACACATGAACACATGCACACATGCAGACATGCACACATACACACATGCACAGAAATACACTGCTCACCACAGCACATACACACACACACACACACACCAGCAATCCAACACATACACAATAGTGGGTGATGGTGGGTGACAGTATCACAAGGCAAACAGTCACCACACACGTGTCAGCATGCAGACCATGTGTTGCTCAACACCATGCAGTGCAAGTGTAGACAGCCCTATCTAATGATATTATACATGGCTTTGATGCATGTGTGTAGTTGTTCAGTGATTGGCTACACCCTGAAACACAATGTGTATATGGGCACGACATTGCTGTGCAAGTATTATCTGCTCTGCAATGTCATGTGCACCATCACTCAATGGTATACATACCATGGTTTCATGTGTTATCTGTGTGACACATAGATTGCCATGTCTGATGACAGTGTCTGTGTCCATAGCACATAATAGTGGGCACAAGTGTAGCAAATGAATGCAATGTACAGACATGGGATGAGTGGTGCATGTAGATGTGAAGGAATCCCAATGCTCGACATGGATATTGTACAGTGGTTATGGTGAGTGTGGGACATATTGCAGATATGTCGGTGCCAGCATGACATGGCATGCTACATGACTGCAACATTTAACACCACACATACCCAATGTGTTTCATGTGACCTATACACCCAATAGCATTCCAGGACATATATGTGACTCTTTGTACAGATGGCAACTGCTGTGCAAAATGAGTATACTAGCATATGTAAGCACACACACAACATGCTATGAATAGTGTGTATAGGTGCATATGTTTGCACACACAGAGCAATGAAGTGCACAGCAAAGACTGCTATGTGTAGTACTGTGGTCACTGTAACCGGATGGGGTGTAGTACCATCTGCCATCATCATCATCATACATATTGTGGTCACTCATGGCTACTACTGTGTGACAGACCACCGCCTAGCATGCTGTACCTGAACTGCAGTGCCGTGGCTACGTTCACTATAACACAGCCACTTTGTACATGGGTGTATGAGGTGCCCAATAGGGAGCATTACCTAACATGACTGTGTTATGTGTTGAAGAGTGTTGCACAGCCCCATGATAGGCCTCTACTCCTGAGGTACATCATGTGTGTGTGGATGACATGTGGGATACTGAAGTGTGACCTTACAGCGGGTGTGTGGTTACGCCATATGTAACATGACTTTGTGTACTGTATGTGATAAATGTGTTATGTTGTGTACAGGTGTTGCAACTATGCCTATCCAATGTGCAGTACAGGGTTGCCACAACTGTGTGTCATGCTCTGTGTATTGCATGTCATTGAGGCAGCTACTGACATTACTGAGCTGTGCAATGTCTCACAGCAAACATGCACGATATACATTACACGTAGGTGTGTTACGTGTACATGGCCTACACCTCACCTATGATATGCATATTTCATTACCAACATTGAAGGGATAACACACTCAACAGCATGGATCGGCTGCCCTGCCGTCACACCAGAGGGAACTACAAAAATATGAGAGAGTTCATCAGTGGCCACAACTGTGGCATTGCTACAGTGGGTATGCTAAACTGCAGTACAACAACAGTCAACAGTCACAGGTGTAGAGATATTATTCAAACTATCCGTATTGCACAACACTAGGCAGCAGAACTGCTAAACACACAGTACACATCTCACGTAGACATAATCTAACAATACAGTTAACTGTAGTTTACAGATAGGGCATGTTACCTGCTTGCTCCAGGTGGATTTGCTGGGTGGCTCCGGCCTCCATTACAACACATGTCAGAGGTTGATGTAGCTGTTGTCCAGGAGCCACCATGCTTAGGAGCAGCTCCTCCACCTGTGGCAAGCTGCTGTCTTTGGATATCAGACGCACGCCGCCGGACTTGTCTAATTAAATCACTGCAGTGATGGCGTACCTGCTCATATGTCCGGTTATGCATGCCTATGTCATTTACCTGACGAACAAGTTCCTGCCACAGTGCAGTCCACTCCTGCTGGTGCTGGCTGCTTCTGGAGAACAGCATTGTGTACTGCTGCAATAGGCTTTGCAGTATCACCTCTTCCTCATCCGCTGTGTACTCTGGGTTGCATCGGTGGGCCATCTGGCTGAAAAATATATGAACAACGTGTGAGAGTGTCCTGTGGCACACTTTACACCTTTACCCACATATATCACTTTACTGACATATATACCATCCTATTATCTGTCAGAGGTTACACACGTTCAGTACCACTTATTGGTTCTCAGGCCACAACTGCCTGGCACACACTATATATCACACCACTATACAACAGTACCCGACACACTGTTTGTGACAAATTGCACAACCTCAAGACAGGGGTGTATATCACACCAATGCACGAACAGAGATGTCATCCATTGCAATGGATGTAAAGTACAGGTACAGTAGTACCAATCAACCACCCTAGTCATTGATGCCATAGCCGTGCCTAACAGATGTGTACAGTTGCTACTATAGGTGGCATACTGCTGTAACAGACTAAATATGTTGCTGGATACACACGTTTACCCTGTAACACACATATAATTGCAGCCATTGTACAGGCATAATCACACACACACATCAGGCAAACATACAACGCATCACTGTATGCCAACACAGATTAGCATTACCTGTGTACCATACGTACTGTGTGCCACTACTTACACACCCTTATGCCTGCATTCTGTCCTCTGCGCAGACTATAGGAAACACACATGACAGTGTTTCCAAGCAATGTGAACACACACCATACTGTGCTGTTTAGGCCTACAGCTTCAGGTAGTACTACAGTTCATATTGGTGATGGATTCACCAGCAGTACCACTCACTAAGCATACATGTATTGCTTTAGCCTACAATGAGACACCATATTCATCAACGGAGAACTACGTCACATCATATGCCGTACTACTATGTCTGCCTACATTACACATCAGTTGCTGTCCTCACAGCTAGGATAGGCACTATCATGTCAGATGCAATGTCACACTAAGCTATCACACCTTTACAGACCTTGCACACATTCAGTGATACACTTATTCAACCTCACATAGCAGCTATTGCATTAAGTACATGTGTGAGTGCATAGTGTCATTGGTGGGTAATATGCTATTTGCCCTAGGGCCTACAGCAGCCTAGCCATATGCTACCCTGGCCTTTGACACACATGTACTTTGATTTCACTTGCCCCTGCCAACCTGAACTACAGAGGTGTTTCCTGGGGTGTATTACCAATCTCCCACACAATGATCAGGGGTATTTATAACAACTGCCTTGTTTGCTATTGCTGTGTGGTCTATTCCGGTGTATGGCATATCTCTGAGATGGGAACCTATCCCTCCAGCATGTGCTGTTTAATGAGCTGACAAGGTTTAGGGCCCTAGAGCGTGTATCCCGGAGGGATTGTGATATGTTGCCATGGTGGTTGTCACCCAGCTATGGGTATGACATACCTCTGTATGTCCAGCAGAGGTTACCTCTATGTGGCCAGTATGCAATACAGTGTAGTTGTGGTTTTGTGAGTCAGTCTGCATAGGGCATCTGTTTGCGGCCAGTATTACCCTTTGGGAGGTCTGTCTGTGGCCTGTTCACCTGGTGTAGTTGTCATGTGAAGTATATACCACACAGGGCATTGTGATGAGTAGAGGGGAACTCTACCCTATACTTCCATAGATGACACAACTGTTGTCATGACACATACCACACAGACAGATTACAGGTGTAGTGTGGCACTGTCTTCATCAAAGTGGAGGCTACTGTCCACCTGTGTCCCATGTTCCCTTATCACACCTTCACTGTTAGGTAGATCTCTACCTATGTGGTAGTTAATGGGTACACTGTTTTGGGAAGGTGGAATGGCACTGCAGTATCGACACTTGTCTATAGTCCATGCCTTGGTCACCACACACCTGTTGCCATACATATGACCCCATGTCTCTCTGTCTCTCTCTCTCACTCTACATGTATATATATATATATATATATATATATATATATATATATATATATATATATATATATATATATATATATATGCATATCTATACACATACATGTACACATCCATTGCTGTACACATGGATGTACATATAGGCACATGTACAGTCCACCTTTCATGGTGGGGATATCTCTTATGCGTCAGTTGTGGGATGTACAGGTATGTGATTAAAATGCACAGTGTTGTGCAGAATGCATGTTGGTGTCCTCAGCCCTTGTAGCATTAGCAGGCCTCACTGGCTGTAACACAGCAGATCTGACAAATCTGTCCCACAGCATTTAACTACCACATGACATATATCAACACTACCATAGCTGGCCTTAGGCATAGGCCAACTGGGCGGCTGCCTAGGGCGCCGCTCTAGCAGGGGTGCTTTTCCACTATTTATGTGGTATAGTAAGACAAGGATGGGGCACCAGGAAGTGTGGTAGGGGGTGCCATGGAGCCCTTTTGCCTAGGGCACCAGTTGACATAAGGCCGCTCCTGAGCACTGCATGCTGTTTTCTAGGCCACACACTATGACCTACATGGATATATGCACATATCATCCTTCACTGACAGATATCTGTCCACCCTTCACTACCAGTTGCAGTATGTCCCTTGCCCTATGCACATGTGCAGATACAGATAGATACATACTGCTGCCACACATGGATGATTTGCAGTGTGTAGAGTACTCTTCAGGAACACCTACAACATGCCAACATATAGATGTGAGTTACATACCTTACCTTTGTATTTCCCTGCTCCGTGTGTTACGGTTTTGTAGTTTTTTTTTTTTTTTTTTATTGGTGGTCTGTTTTGGGTTTTCGCCCTTTATTTAACTTTCTGTCTCAGTTTCTCACTCTGTTCTGTTTCTGTCTCAGTCTGTGTCTGTGTCCGTGTCTCTCTCTCTCTCTCACTCTCTATCTCACAGCACCTGCAATGATATAATTGCATGTGTGGACTTCAGGTACAGCCTGCTTTTCTAGGTATCTGCACTTGTGCATGTGACAGCCTCTGCACCAACTGCTGCCCACCATTCAGTAATTGCATGCAGCCTGCTGTTTGGTGATTGCATTACTCACTGTGATTGCAGCCCACTGCTATAAAATGCTAGGTTAGGTAGGCATAGCCCTTTCAGATTTCCAAGGTGGGGCCCATGCTTGTTTGCTCTGGACACCGTTGTGTCAGTCTGAAGGTTAGTATATGTCTCTTATCTGATGCTAGAGTTGTAGCCAGTTATATGCATGTTGTACTCAAACCTGAATGTTGCTGCTTCCAGTACACACATCTCAGTGTAGATATGTACGCACCCCTCCAAATGCTAACACAGGATACATGGGAGTATGTACTTTTTTCTCACTTACACAATTAACTGCCATACAAATGTGGTTATTGCACTGTATTCCTGTGGCCAGTATTTATCCTGGTCTGATACTGTGTGGTGTTTGTAAGGTGCTACTGTAACATTATTCCCTGCTAGGATGGTTGGTTCTCCTTTCACAGTCATGTCATGCAATTCCACAACCACTGCTGGTAAAGACCCACAGAAAAGGATTTGTGTTATACCATTCCTAATTTCCATTTACATTCCCTCATTGTAATCCATGATATATTTATTTCAGAACCAAGTTATTTGTATAGCTGCTGTGGCTTAGTGGTAATTTATGTAGTCTATTGTGTCAATGGTCTGGGGTTTGAGACTGGCAGAGGTTTTTTCTTTTGCTGCTCAGCAGAACAAGGGCCCTGCCATAGAGTGACTAAGGCACTTCTAAGCAGTTGTAAGCGGGTTTGTGCGGGTTTGCACGACGCTTAGTGACGCTTAGCTAAGCGTACACATGCGCACACTCGCTTAAACCCTCTTATTACCGCTTAAAAGTGCTTACTCCCGCTAACCCCCCTGCTAATTTCTTTTAAAGAAAAGAAAATGGGGAGATAGGAAAGTGGTGAAAAAGGGGGCACAAAGAGAGACAGACAGTAGGTAAACAAGCTCGGGATGTGCAGGATGAGTGTAGGGAAGGTCCACAGCTGCCCATTTCTTTAACAGCAACAGCTGTGCATATGCAATGAATTTGGAGTGAAATTTGAAACCTTCCACCACCCCTGGGGGAGGTGTGAGGACAACAAAGTATGTTGCACTGTCAATTCTAATTATCAGTTTACATGTCCAATGGACATGTGTGCGAAATGGGCAGCTATGTATGGTGCGTAATTTTTTTGTGGGTACAGATTGCCCTTTTTTTTTTTTTTTTCAGGTGAGAGTGGGAAGTGAGGTAGAGAAAGTAGGTATGTCCAGGGAGGTAGGTTGGGAAGGTAAACAGACAAGACAGACAAGATGCATACAGGGGTGGTGTATGACACATGGGGTGGATGAACACAATTGACGAGGTCGGATGTTTGGAAATCACAAGCCCATGAGCCCACAGATGGTAACAGTGGAACTGAGATCCCCACCCATGTGCAGTCACCAGTGAACCTTCACAGCCCCGAGGGTAGCTGTGCTGGGGGCTGTGTAGGATGGGCAGGCTCACCCATGAAATGCGCCACACTCGCCTCGAGCTGGCATAGGGGATCAGTGACTGAACGCTGAATCTCCCTACGCACCACAACCCAGACCCTTCGAAGGATGACAGGTGGCCCTTCTCCGCCCACGCTTATACAGGGGTGACGAGCCCCATCCCCTGCAGCGCTTCCACCCGAAGGTGGCACAGGACCAATGGAGGAGGGGAGCCCGGGCTGGGCACTGGACCTGCTGGTGCCAGGTGCACTTGCCAGCTAAGGAGGGACAGGTGGATCTGCTGGGACCGACCTTCCCATACATTCTGTGATTAGGTGTGTTTAATTACAACATAAGCAAAACAGCATTCCAGATTAGTTGTAACAGCATGCAGTAATATTCCCATTAACCCAACACACCAAGGTTACAACATTTGAACAGCAAGCGTAACACATGCATATATTGAACACAGTGGATATTCCAACAGCATGCAGGGATGTTTGGTAGCAACAGGCCACCATGACTGTGGTGTTTAAACAGGGCACATGCATCAACGTGAATGCAAATATTTATAGAACAATAGGACATATGTCAAAACAAATATTTAAGATTACACATACCCATTAAGGTGTGGAATTGCATGGTTTATGCACATACAGTAGTGTGTAGAAAAAACCTTGGTTAACATCTTATAATTACCTTTTCATCTACACTATATTCCTAGTGACTGCAAGTGTATATCCCCTACATGTATTGTTACACTTGCCACCATACATTAGGTTGTGTAATGGGTTTGGCTAGTTCAATATATGCCTGACCTATATCTGACATACTAACTGTCCAGGATGCAGATGTTACTGCTACATATTTCTTGATTGCATTTATATTTCTTTATCTACATATCTGGGATGTTTTCACATGACATTTTCACTTCGATTTCTACAAAACCCTGCATTTCTTGACACACAATCACATTTCTGGGGAAAAATAACATGCTACACGTGTGCCAGATTTACTTATTCATGCCAGCCAGTAACTGACTGTTGTGGACTGTATATATGTTTCACAGCTACTAGCACTTCCATCACCCACTTTATATGGGACTGCACAACTCTGGGTTGTCAGCACCTTTTCAAACAGTACTGTTTGTATAATGCAAGGGTACAACAACATTTCAAACTCTGTGACACAGACACACTCCAGGTTTTAGATCTTTATTAATGACATTACACACTTTTCCACAGGCTCACTCCTTTATTTGTTTTAACGGTGTATATGGCGGACATGTTCAAGACATATTATACCTTTATTAATAGGTTAGAACACTCTTTATTCAGGCTCACTGACTTATTTTATATGACAGTGCCTGCAGAGATATTATTCCAGACATATGTTACCTTTCTTAATGGGTTACTACACTCTTTTTCTGCCTCTCTGACGTTTTTACCTGACAGTACATGCAGAGGACTTATTCAGGCAATTTTATGGCTGTATTATTGGACTACAACACTTTCTTTCATGCTCTCTCCCATATTATATATATCAATACATGCAGAATAATCACTAACCTGCCTGGTGGCACAGCCTATCAGCAAAGGCTTGCTGATTCGCAGCACAGTCACCTACAGCTGTAAAGTAAATGAAGGGATATTGAGACATACCTATCAGTTATATATACTCCATTATCAGTTCTTAAATACTGCATTTCATGGCTACATACTCAGTTGTGGGGCATCCAGCCTCCCACGGGCCTCTTGTATCCATTGGTTCAGGCGGTCCTGCTTTCATCTCTTCAGGTCTGCATGGTGGTGACGGACCTGCTCACCAATCTGAGGAACGCCTGTGGCACTGGTGAGGTCACAAGCTAACCGGTTCCAAGCCTCTGTCTTGTACTCTGTCCCTTGGAACTGGCCCTGCAGGAGTCTTGACTCATGACGGTGGACAAGAAGCCAAACCATGTATTTCGACTTCTCGATGCCCCAATGTTGTGCTCGGAAGCATGTTCCCTCTCCGACACCAGACATTCTAACTGCAGGTGTGAACTACAATCAGTTATGGTGTGTATTCCTGCCTGTGGGGCTTAAATATGCCACATTTTCCGCACTTTTTTGTGATTGGCCATTTTGTAATATTCTCGGCTGACTGCAGACCTGCTTAGTAATGGTTAAACTAACATTAGTAAGTATATGAATGTTAACAGTGGCTGTTTCCCCTATGTTGTCATGGCTTAGTGGTTTTTTACTTTGCTTGTGATGCACAGAGTCCTGGGTTTGAACCTTGTCATTCATTTTATTTTCATACTGTCCAGACAGGCTAGGGGGTGTGGCTGCATTTAAGCAACTTTGCTCTGCATTGCTCCTCGGTGCCCTGGTTGGCACGGCACTCACGTCCACACAAACACATTGCGCTGGGTAAAGCACTATTAAACTATGGGCAACTCTATTGCGCTGGGTGAAGCGCTATTGAACTATGGGCAACTCTATTGCGCTGGGTGAAGCGTTGCTTAACTGCAGGCAATTTTATATTGGGATCCTTTAAAATATTTATTTTGTTCACTGATACATTGGCCATTTCACTGCTTTTTAGTTATGTTTAAACATATATGTTAGGTATTACTCCATATACTGATTTTAAAAAATAAATACGAAAGGGAGTTATGAGACTCGAACTGTGAATGCCTCTTCTTTGTGCGAATGCTCTACCATTATGCTATTACTATTTGGTGTGATTTGCATAAACATTCTTTCTTATGCTCTTCCATGTCAGAATTGCTAACTGTAGCTAAGCAATGGGCACACCCGCGCACACATGCGCAAATACGGACAGCTATTTTTGGAATTTAAAAAAAATTTATGTTATGCGATGTAGAACTGTGATGGGGGTTTACAATATCAGACAGTGAGGTGTTGGATGCAGGGACATTTGAGCAGACTCGCTCTTGTTTATTTGCTTTTATTTTGAACACTTGCAGGGGTGCGGACATTTAGACTGCTAGGCAGTTGGACATGCCCCCTGCTTTCTTACACAGTCCGTGTAAGACTTATGGTTGAGTCAGCGTGCCCTCATGCATATTCATGGCACGCTGACATCATATCATTCAACTGCAGCCTCTGAGTAAGACTTATTAAGTCTTACATGGAGGATTCGTGAATCCGGGGGATTGTCTTGATTGTTTGGCAACACAGGGGTAGGGGTGGATGCTTTCCCAGGGTGAAGTAATCTATTTATGGAGGCCCAGAATTTTTGGGGGTTATGGGTATATTTATCTTGTAGGTTTTTATAGTAGTTGGATTTGTCAAGTTTAGTTAGCCTCTTGGCTTTATTAAGTAGTTCTAAGTACTTTTGCCTTAGAGTAGTATTTTTATCTTTGTGAGATGCTATCCAGATTTTGTCCCTTTCTTTCATTGTAATTTTTGTCTCTTTGGTTAGCCATGGGGCATGGTAGGTTTTTCGCCTAATAGTTCTAGAGGGTGCATGAGAGTCTGGGATTCCTAGGAAGGTTGAGTTAAAATACTGTACTGCTTCTCAAAACACAAGTTCTTGAATAAGAGAAATTCGAGGACTGCATTTTGGAAAATCTAATTCATTCTCTGAATTTGCTAATAGTTTAAAAAAGGCAAATTAGGGGCACTTAATGAAAACCAAGTAATAAATGCTTTATGAAATGGGAACCTTGATGGTGATTATAGTATTCAGAAGGGGAGTGAAGTTGTCGGGTCTTGCACCCCCATAATAATACACTAATTCTGTACAAATGTCTGTTAATGATCTTCTGTTAACGATTTTATGCAGTTATGGTAAAATCTTTATTATTTCTTTGTAGATCTTTATTCTCCATTGACTTTGTTAAATTATTTAATGAACTGTAATCTTCTGAGACTAGCAATTACAACAGTTGGGAACTCTACTCTATTACTTTGCAATATATACCCAATGCATCATTGTTAGTAATACTCAAATACAATATTTTTACTGCTTTAAAATACATTTGGGAATTTAACTAATACTTGAACAACTTAGCATATGTGTATAGTCTGAGAGCAATATCAGAGTATTAGATTAATACTTATCTAATAAATAAATGCAGGCCAAGATTATCAGAGTCTCTGCTTTTTGTCATTGCAAACTCCTGAGGAATTAATTGTGTAATGATGTGTCTTGTCTTGTGAACAAGCCAACATAGGATTGTTCTGAAACATAGTTGGCCGATACCACAAGCCAGCTCCCCACCCTGGCTTGTACTTCAACTGAAGAGTTCCCTGTAATAACCCAATTGCTACATTTTAGTTAACTATAACTTATTATAATTACATCCATACCCTCCAGCTAGCTATTCTATTAAAGAGCAAAAAATAAATAAATAAATAAAATAAAAAGTCCATGTTAAAAAACACTGTAGCCATCATGTCATTATAGCTAGTACACCCATGCCACCCCCTCCCCCAGCTAGTTATTCCACTGAAGAACAAAAAAAGTTCAGTATAATAACCCAATGGCTAAAAAAATAAATAAATAAAAATAACTAAAAAAAAAAAGTCACTGTAATATCCTGATGACTACTCAGGTTTTTACAAGTACATCCATGCACCCCTCAGTTAGCTTTTCCATTAAAGATAAAAATAAGTTTATTGTAATAAAAGCTGTGGCCATCAGGTTATTACAGTTAGTACATCCACCTCCACAGCTAGCTCTTCCATTGAAGAGAAAAAAAAGTGAAAATAAAAATAAAAAAGCAGTTTCGTGTAATATGCTGATCACTGATTATTACAGTTACGCAGCTACATGTAAGCTCATTCCAACTTGCTTTTCCACTAAAGAGCAAAAAAAAAAGCACACAACTGTAATAACCCACTTGTTACACATGTGTATAATCTCAGAATAATATCAATCAGATTACTAGCTTAATACTTATCGAATAAAACAATGCAGGACAAAAAATGTCTGTATTTTTACTTTTTTTCATTACAGACTCCAGAGGAATTACTTGTGTGATGCTGTGTCTTGTCTTGTGAACACCCAAACATGGGGTTATTCAGAGGTGTAGCTGGCTCAGTCAGTGCCCTGTGCCAATACCACAAGTCATTTCCCTTCCCCTTACTTATTAGGTCAGTCATGTATTTTCCTGATGTTGAGATGGACATGTTAAGACATTAACATGTCTGCTTTGAAGAGTAAAGCAGAAGTTATTTAGCTGGAGGCAGAATTTCTGGTTTACTCTTAGCAAAATAGAACTTCTCAATTGATGAAAAATAATACTATTGTCTGTAAAACATGACTGTGGCCAAGAAGAAAAAATGCATCATTTAAGTTACTGGGAGAAACTAATGCTCTGATGCAAATCTGGGCAATTAACTGAGGCACTGTGTCTCAATTCTAAAGATTATCAAAATACTTAGTATAATGACATAGTGCTCTAATGTTGTCTTTTAAGATCTTTGTTTTACAAACCCAAATATTCAGAGGATATATCAATGAAGTGCAATTCAAAATATTGATGCAGTACTCTATGTTCTGGTGGTCATCTTTCTAAGCTCGCAAAGCATTTCCTGGAAAAAAAAATTACTATTCTGTATGAATTGTGTAACTATTACTTTATTGTTGAAAGAAGTTGACTATCTCTATATAGGTAGATAGCCTGGTTAGACATTTTAGGCACAGCCTACTTACAGAGGATAGCTGAGAAAAAAAACTTCCAAGAAGAATAAACTGTGCTTGGTATAGTTTACACAATTTAAGTTAATTGTTCCATAATAAACACAGTATGGTAAAGAGTTTGACTATAGAGGGTAAGGTTAAAAATATTTAAAGAAAGTGATGAAAACACAGCACATATGTAACATTGATAATAAGCTGCTCCAGAAATTGGTAAGCTAAAAATTTATATTTCTTTCTCTTTATCTCTACCACATACACAGTTACACACACACACACACACACACACACACACACACACACACACACACACACACACACACACACACACACACACACACTTCTTGCCTAAATCACATGAAAACTAGATCACTGAAGCAGGTGTAATCCTTCATTCCACTATCCATCTGATAAAAAAGTAAGAAGTCAGAGGGATAGTTCTAACTTCATACATATGTATTTTTATAGATTTCACGGAGTGACTGTGGTGCAAAGCTCTAATCTGAACTCATCATTGACAAGAATTGCCTAAGGACATTTTTAAAGTTACATGAAGTTTCTGCAGATAATGAACTCAAAAGCATATTAGGCTGTAAAACTGTTTCCATTTCTTGTTTGTTCAGCATTTCCTGACACAGTTTCTAAAGTAATTTACATTCTTATACTTCAGTATTGTCATTCAGTAAAACTAACTGTATGTAAAACAAAAACACACTGTTGCTACAGCCAACAGTGATATGATTCACACTTTCAGAGCTCCTGCCTCTAATAACTTATACCAAAGTTTCAAAGCAGTATAATCTAAAACAGTAAGAATCATGTGCAGCAGAAGCTCCAGGTTTCCTTTTTTTTTCTTTTTATGGGATACAATAGGGAAACATGTATGACATCTGAAGACAATCCCCCAAAAAGAAAACAAAGTAAAGAATGCATGGCAACAATTTATCAACAATCCATTGTTAAATATCAATTATCATTTCCCTGTGTTTCCCTATGAAAAAAAATTAATTCCACATTTTAATAATGTATTTACATATTTAAATATACACATCACAGAGAAAAACAAATTTTTTCATGCTAAAAGATTATGGTTTGGATGAAGTGTTTGTATGCTACAGTGTAAGAGTTCAAGTTGGCAGATAACAATACAAGAAAGTGGGAAAAAGGCACAAATACATTTGTGCCTCAGTAAAAACAGATAAGGAATCTCCTAACAAAATTCAAGAACAACAACTAGTACCTCCTTTGCTCTGACCAAAGATTTGGATTTACTTTAAAACTTATTTCAGATTTTATAACGAAAACAGCCATAGCCATTTTCTCCAATAATAATAATAATAGCATTTATAACAGGCTTACATGAGCAACAGTGAAACATGTATTGAAAATGTGTTGTGTAACCCATTTAAGTACAAGATACCTATAGTATATTATAGTCAAATAGCACCTATGGCAGTAATAATTAGAGAATATGGAAATGGTGAAGGAATATATTTAACAGTCTGACAGCCCACTGGACACATGCTATTTTTCAGAAACAACTAGGTGTATTGTCCAGAGAATTGATTTGATCAGAATCACACTGAAGACAATCAGAAGCTGTGGGAATCATGCCCTGTACTACAGAAATCAGTTTTTAACAGCTCATAGCTTTACTCATCCACAGTAAATGCCAAACAAACTGCTGCTGCCTAAACACAGTGTATTTCATGCTTATGTGCCTTCAATAAGTATTCATAGTTAGAATACTATTAAAGTCATAGACTTCATGCTGTCCAGCTTAATCACAGCTAAATAATAGGCACACTGCTAATGTTAAACAACAAAGGAAATTAAAGATCATACCCAAAGAACGTGGATCATATGATAATCATCTTGTTTACTAGATTCTATTCCTTCTTTTACACCATAACTATTCTGGGATGCAGGAACCAAGTATTTACCTTCACAAACAAACACACACACACACACACACACACACACACACACTAAAATATGACCATCAGTTACAGCCCTTTATATGACTGATTGCACATCAGCTGTTTGCTTACTATCAAATGAATGAATGAACACATGCATAGTTAATTACCTAAGAGTTGCATGCTGCTCACTGCTGTGAGAATTATACAGTGCAACCCATTATATTACATGCCTTTGACACCTCGTATCTCAAGAATCAGAGATAAACACCTAAACTCTGCAACCAGTTTTAAATATTAGTCTTACATAAATTGAAAGTTGCTGGCATAGTACATTTTACATTAGCAAGCATTTTATGAAGTACTAGGCTAGCTGCAAAGGCAGACCATTTCAAAACGAGCCAATTTCCCTCAAATTTGAGAATCAAACCCTGTACCCTATATCTGCGAAGTAAACAGATTGCTGACCTGTGACAGGGTGTTAATAAACAACCCAGACAAAATGATCCCCAGGATTCAGCAAGCTCTGCATGGCATGCAGGAATAGTGCAAGAGCTGCTGCACGCAATATGGCGAGTGATCCAGTAATGAGCTCCCGGGACATGCACGAGCATTCCAACACTATTCCTGCACAGACACAGCTCCTGTGTGCTAATTACCCCATTTGCAGGTGAAAATCATGCAAATGAGGTGAATTAGCGATCCAGGAAGCAGGCAGGCACCTGTGCAGGAATAGTGTAACCTGCAGAAATGTATTCAGCTACCAACTGAATACATTTTTGCAAATTATAAAATGGAGGCATGACAGCTCCAAAGAATGCATGTATTCAATTTAGTAGGCATGCCAATAGTCAAATAGATGGCCATTGTCATGGTAAATAGTTGCAAAATTATAAAAAAATAACTTTTTTTGGACGATTTCGGCAGTTTAAGAGTAGGACAGCGGTGCACAAACGGAATCCGTCCAAAAAAAAAAAAAGCTGGAAATGAGCTTTTAAACCAAAATCAGCATTCTGCCATAATAGCCAGTGGCATGCAGAAGACAACAATACCATTGAATAGTGGTTGCTAAGGGGGAAGGCTGAGTGTCAGTCTTGTAACCATGCATTAGAAGTCAGTTTTATGCAAATTAGAGGATTGATGACACCCATTAGAAATGCACACACACCCAAATAAGAACTCCATAATGAGGCACATGCACAAACCAGAATTATAATAGAGCGTGTGCTGAGATGCTCAAGTCTGGTTCCAGTGCCTGGACATATCCGGTGGAGCCTTGCAGTACTATCCAGCTACATGTACACAAATTTTCATTGTATGTGCCATGCTACACAATATGATCCTGTGGAAACAGCTGCAGCAGGAACAGCATGGGGCAGGGCCACACAGCCCCCTACCATTGCCAAGGGCAGCACAGGCACAGAGTGACTTGGAGGAGGAACAACCTGAGCCTGCCCCATGTAGGCAGAAGGAGGCATGCCCAGTATGCCCAGGCTTTGGCAAAGATGCAACGCATAGCACATACACTGACACAGTAGGAACCCAGGGAATGACACCTCTCTCTCTGACTCACACATACAGTAAAAGGGATGCCAGACATGACACTACCTGTGCTTTACCATGTATAAGGAGTGTACTATGTGCATCCATCATAGTCAGTCCTCCAGTACCATCCTCAGTACTGGCACAGCCACAGGTAACTCACTCTTCCTGTCAATTGCTGAATGTTGTAGTATGTTCTGCTAGTTGTAGCTATGGTATGGATGTGAGCATGCAAGGGAATCAGGTGGCCAAATGGGATGGCAGCAGATAGTAGACACTTATATGGGCAGCATGGAATCCATAACAAATACTGGTGTTAATAAAGTAGGTAATACTTGACAAGGTGACAAATCCCACTGCAGTACATGTGGTGGCCCAAATGTGTGTCCATAGGACACACATGCATGTCAGTGAGGTTCACATAACAAACCACAGCCTCAGCCAGCAGGACAGGTGTAGATGACCATAAAGACAGGCTGTGCTAAGGCTTCCAATTAATGGCAGTGGATATCAGCCCCTCTCCAGACTTATACAGACAGACTACAACAGGTCAGGCAGTTGTATGTTAGTTCTGCAATGTATGAAGTCTGAAACTGAAATGCTGGTCAATAAAACCTAAGATCTGTACTCTACTGATATGCCTCTAGTCTGCATGATAGGTCAGAATACAAAACGAAATGGAAGCCAACAGAATACCTGAAATACCAGTACAGTCATAGCAAATGTTTACAATTGTCATGTGTGCCCCCCCCAAATCCTATGTAGAAATGCAGTAACATGTACGAGTGGGGTTAATAACAGTGGAGCACAGATTATCTGAGCTGGACCAATTTACAGGATAGATTGCTGCATGTGTACAATATGCAGGGCTCTGTGTGTTAGGTTGTTGTGTGTTGTACATTGTGTGGAAGTGGTCAGCATGTAGGCATGGAGGGTTGTGTCCTGGTGGCCTATGGCCACTACTGTTGATGACAGGGCCATGTTCTAACAACTGCAGTGCCAACCACAATGTATCCCAGCAAGACCCAATTCAGCAGTCATCCATACTCATTGTTTAGATGTCAATATATGTCACCATCTGAAAGATGGACATGCCATGAATGTGGGACCAAGTATACACACAGTACACAGGTGGAAGCACCCTAGACAAAGTACATAACATGTAACCGTCAACTGAACACACCTTTAGAATTGTACATACCGTTAGCAGCACATTAGCTGTTTGTAAAGTATGGAATACTGATGTATTCTGACCAATCACTGGAGACCACAAAAGGCACAGTTATGAAGTAATGAGAGAATGCCTATGTCCCACACAAGGCAGCATAAGGGGAATGTCCCAGGTATATCTGTGAGTCAGCTGCAAGAAGCCTCCATATCACACATGCACTCAGCTTACCCCACCATCAGCCACAGGCTTATCACAGGTCATATCCCTGCTGTTGGGAATGAGTACAGCATGACCTCCACTTCTGTATGGGAATACCCGCAAAATGCAGCATGCCGAAGAGGTGTCCTATGCAGGTGTGTCCCTACTCCTTAGCTGTAAGCAGCACCCTGCCAGCATCCAGACAAATGGATTATTATGTATAGGAACTATTGCCATTAACACCTTGCACACTTACCCTGTCATCCCAGGGGAATCCAGTGGTTCACAGCCTGGGACTGTAGGGGTGACAGAATGCACTGGCCTGCTACAGATGGTCTGCATCACTACCAAATTCCCTACAGTCTTCCGTCAAAGGCTTGTGCCTCACCCGTACTGCCAACATATGTTATCTCATGGGGTCCTAAATAACAACATAACACAGTCCACAGAACACAAATGCAAGGCCATGTTGACAAATCCCAGTAGCATGCCCACCATGTCCTCCTGCGTGAAATATGGATTAACCTCTAAATAACACTGGGATGAAGGGACAACTATAGGGATACTTTGCATGAACTATGGATTAACACCTAAATAACACTGGGATGAAGGGACAACTATAGGGATACTTTGCAGATATCACTCACATAAAGTTAGGCAGAGGATAGGATAACAGTGTGGGGGGAGGATAGAAGCATGGACGCCATGGAGTGTGTGAAGTCTGAAACTCAGATGTGTGCCCATACTACCCCTGCCTGCAAACTCAGTAATGGGTGGCTACAAACCCACTCATAAACCACAATGTGAAGGGGAACTGACCAGATATATGAGCCCATCTTCTGGGTAACCTGGGTGAATCTGTACAGCTGAGAGGTATGGAAACAGCAGGATATGACCATTCTGTTATGTTGAAAGATGTACAAACAGGGGATCCTCAGCCACAACAGTTCCATAGTGCTGGACCATTTACACAGATCCATCAGCAAGTGTCTGCAGCTACCCCAAAATGGCATGAGTGTGCAAGAGTATGTAGGCTGCAGACCACAATACTGGCCACAGCTTCATTCATCTTGTATTTCCCAGGAAATAACTGTAAGCAAATAAGGGTGTCTGTTGGCAGTTGATGACATAATACATCACAGTGTAAAACAGGACATGTCTGAATATCTCTAACACCAACCATGTAACACAAGCAGCACAGACAGCAATAGTTACAGTATCCCACTATCTGTCACCCATTGTGTCTTCATATTGTCAACCTATCTACAGATATCCTGCAGAAACAGGTTGCTAGCTGTAGGTGTAGAACACAAAATCCTGCACTGGAGTACAACCCATCTGGAATGGATTCACACACTCAATACAAGAGGTTATACTGTGCATGCTCCTACACTTATGCCTGACAACAACAGTGGAGTATACATATCTGTAAGTCACAGATGTCTGTGCACACACACCACACTGCACACCATTCATGCTTTGCACACACATTGGATAGGAATATTCACACATATCCAAGGTCAACACACTATAATAGGTCAAACATACACACACAGATATGTAAGGAAAAGAGAGGTAGGTGATGACAAAGAGATTGCCATCATGAGCCTGTCCCATCCACTACACATCCAATTGGCCAATATCACATGATGTGCCAATGTCAATCACTGTAGACATTTGCTTTTTGTAATCCCTCAGCCCTATTGTGTCTGTGATGCTTGTGATAACTGTGTAACATGAGAGTACAAATCAGTATTCCTCTAGCATTTGTATACACAGTCCTGTCAAATGTAAAGTTGTGTGTGACTGGGTGTTGTGTGTGTGTGTTCCCAGAGGAATGGTTTATGGTACATTCACACACACTGCACTTCCTATAGCCCATGTTAGCAGTCATGCTGATGTCAGTCACCTTGAAATAACCCTCTGACCAATTATCAGCCCCATAATCTCCATGGTGTGTGCAATAAATGTGTAATGCCATAATGTAACATACTAGTTAGGTAGGAGTTCTTATCCCAGACATGGCAACTGTGAAAGTGTGTGTGTGTGTGTGTGTGTGTGTGTGTGTGTGTGTGTGTGTGTGTGTGTGTGTGTGTGTGTGTGTGTGTGTGTGTGTGTGTATAGAGATTAATGATTTTAAGGCCATTCACAGTCACTACACCTCCCATTGTCCTACTTTAGCTAGCCTGCTAATGTCAGTAACCTTGAAATACCGCTTTGGACAAGGGCTAATTTTATAAGCTCCATGGCACATGTGATAACTGTGTAATAGGTTCATAGGTTCATAGGTTCATACTAGGCTATCTGCCCTAGGGCATTTATAAGCCTAGCCAGAGTGTGTTTGGCTTTCGCCACCCATTTTAAATTAATTTTGCTATGCGTTTTCTGAGGTTAGTATACTGTGCCTCTGTCTAACAGTGACACAGAAGTGATAGCCGGGGTAAACCTACGATCTCCCATCCACTCATCAAGATTCCTCTTGAAGAGAGTCAATGTGGAACTCTGCCTAACCTGGACTGGGATTTTATTCCAGAGTGAAGGGAGCCTCTGGGTTATGAATCTGTCCCTCCAGCATGTCCTATTTATTTCAGTGCTGAGGTTCAAGTCTCTCGAGCGCGTAGCTCGATGGGATTTTGATTTTCTGAGGTGCAGCATGTCCATTAATTCTGGGTTGGGCATGGCTTTATACGTCAGGCACAGACCGCCTCTGAGCAGGCGGTATGCCACTGAGTAGAGCTGGAGTTTCTTTAACCAGGCAGCATATGGCATCTGTTTGAGCCCTTTGATCATCTTGGTGAGGTACTTTTGGGGTCTTTCCAGTCGCTACAGGTGTCTGGTAAGGTACATCCCAAAAGGGGCATTGTACTCAATTATGGGCCTGATGAGGGATGAATAAAGAGGTACGATGACCTCCCCTGATCTAGATGTGAATCCCTTCATGATTAGGTGGGCTATATAAAATGTTTTTCTAACCACTTTGGCCACGTGGTTGTCAAATGAGAGATTGCTATCAACTTGGGTCCCCAGGTCCCTAATGACTTCTTCTGTACTTAATGGATTACCACCTATGTGGTAATTTGTGGGCACTTTGTTTTTGCCAAAGGGGATGACTATACACTTTTTATATTTAGCTTGAGGCCATGGCTCTGGCACCAGTTGTCTGTTTCTATGAGGCCCTTTTGGAGGATGCTTGTGTCGGCTGGAGAGTTGATTATGGCACCCAGTTTGCAGTCATCTGTGACCTTGGTCAGCCACAGTCCTTCTGTGTTGGCCTGTACCTCCGAGAAATATATACCGAACAAGAGAGGTCCCAGGACTGAGCCTTGTGGGACGCCACTTGTAACTTGTTTGGAGTCTGACATGGCTCCAGCAATTCTAACCATGTAGGTTCTGTCCTTGAGCCAGTTTGCAACCCATCTAGTGACATAGGGGTTTATATTTAAGCTAGTGAGCTTATCTATAATGCCCGAGTGGGGTATTGTATCGAAGGCTTTTGCGAGGTCCAGGTAGGCTGTGTGGACCACCTTCCCCTCGTCAATGGCCTTGGTGACTGTTTCAAAGAAATCAACCAGGTTTAAGAGGCAGGATCTGCCCTTAACAAAGCCAAACTGGGTAGGATCCAGTGTCTGCAGGTCCCCAATATCTTTATTTATGAGGTCCATGATGATCCTTTCCATAGCTTTGCAGACCAAGCTAGTCAGGCTTATGGGGCGATAGTTTCCAGGATCCATTGAGGCACCACCTTTCTGGAGAGGGACCACTGTTGCTGTACGCCACTCTTTGGGTACATATCCTGTAGTAAGGCTAAGATTGAACAGTAGTTTTATGTTTGGGTTTAGCTCTTCTTGGAGTTCATGTAGGACACAGCCCAGGACACCATCTGGTCCCATTGATGCTGTGTTTTTTGCTTTGGAGAGGGCGGCTCTTACCTGAGCATCTGAGATGTCAGGGGGGCAGCACTCTGTTGGGATAGATATTTGCCCTTTTGGCATAGTGTAACATAGTAGTAGTCAGGTAGGAGTTGTAATCACAGACAGACATGGCAACGGTGTGTGTGTGTGTGTGTGTGTGTGTGTGTGTGTGTGTGTGTGTGTGTGTGTGTGTGTGTGTGCACAGATTAATGATTTTGAGGCCAGTCACAGTCACTACACCTCCCATTGCCCTACTTTAGCAAGCCTGCTGATGTCAGTCACCTTGAAATACCCCTTTAGAGAAGCCAAATCCTATCAGCTCTGTGGTGTGTGTGATAAGTGTGTGATACTGTAGTGTAACATGTTAGGTAGGAGTTCTAATCCCAGACATGGCAAATGTGAAACTGTGTGTGTGTGTGTGTGTGTGTGTGTGTGTGTGTGTGTGTGTGTGTGTGTGTGTGTGTGTGTGTGTAGTGATTAATGATTTTGAGGCCATTGACAGTCACTGCACCTCCCATTGATCTAATTTAGCAAGCCTGCTGATGTCAGTCACCCTGAAATACCCCTTTGGTCAAGGATAGGCCTATAAGCTCTTTGGCACATGTGATAACCGAGTAATGCTATAGTGTAACATACTAATCAAGTAGGAGTTCTAATCCCAAGCGTGGCAACTGTGTGTGTATAGAGATTAATGATTTTGAGGACATTCACAGTCACTACACCTCCCATTGCCCTACTTAAGAAAGCCTGCTGATGTCAGTCACTTTGAAATACACTTTGGACAAGGGCCACCCCTATAAGCTCTGTGGTGCATGCCATAAATGTGGAACAATGTAGTAGCAGTAACTACCCAGGTATGGGTTTGAATCTCATCTGTGGCAAGTGTTTGAGTGCTTACATATGTATGTGTGTACATCTAAGATTTTGGCCCCATTTACAGCCAGTACACATCTCAGAGCCTGACTTTAGCAGTCCTGCAGATATCATCCACCTTACAAGTACCTGTTGCCAAGCCTAAACCATGTTAGGTCAGTGGTGCATGTGGTAAATGCATAACATAATGGTCTGTAAAGAATGATAACTAGAGGATTGAACCTCATCCCTGGCAAATTTAAATTTGTGATTAGGGTAAACTTCTTTTTGAGATCTGTCACCCACTACATCACGCAATGACAGTATTTACAAGGGCTGGTGATGTTCCTCACCTTAGAAGTACCTTGGTACAACTGCCATCCAATGAGCTCTGTGGTGCCTGCAATAAATGTGATACACTGTAGTAGCAATACATAGCTAAGTAGGGGGTTGAATGTCAGTACTAGCAAGTGTGTGTGTCTGTCTGTCATCAGTATCCTGTGTGGAGGTTGCTGTGATTGTGTAATAACAGAATGCATTGTGGGGTGGGTTTTGCTAAATTATTATATTAAGGACCTACTATATGTCACAATGTCCACCTTACAAGGACAACAGATGTCAAACACCAGAGAGGCTAGAGCAGACAATCCATAGCCCTACATGTGAAATTATGGATCGGTGAACAATATCGGCAACCCTTGTGTTACTCAGAGAACACTCTCCACCCATGTCTCATACACAAACACACTTGGCTAGGAAACAACCACTATATTGGTAGTTCACTACATATTGCTTCACAGATAGTAACCACAGTGTGATTGCAGTGGAGTACATGCCTGTTGACCACAACAGTGCCACTGACATCAGAAAGTACTGTGATGTGTAACATCTCCTGACTGTGTGTTATCCAGCAAGTAAAAGGACATGGCACCCTGTTCCATCCCTACAGTATTCAAATAAATGCTTACAGTGGTCCTTTTGCTATGTACCCCACTGGATGCTTGCAACAACTGTAGAGTCTGAAAATGTAACCCACAAAGGGAATACCATGCCTTATACACATGCCCTGTATGGACAGATGCCATTAACTCCACTGAGTACCTGTATTATGCTGAAAATGTAGGTGCAAGCATGACCTCAGTTCCATAGCCAGGTCTCCCTAAATGAGGTCAGGAATGCTACATCAGAAGATAACAATCTATACACACAACATGCCCCAGAGACCTCAAGTACACTACCACATGTCAAAGAACATGCATGTGGGATATGTGCACAACCCAGACACTGTCCACATTATGGAAAATAGATTGCATACATGGGAAGCAGTGCATATCACTGGCCACCCACAACAGTATCCCAGATTAGTGGATGGTGAATACAATACCCACCTGTGGAGACCATTCCAGGGACTAAACCCCTGAGCCACACTGGAGACCATTGTCATGTGGCCTGATGCCAAGGTATTCCCTTTGTGTAGCCTTGTACAGCCATCAGGCCCATTCACCTACTACACACCTGCAAGCAATGAACATATGCATCTCAGTACTGATAAGTGTATGTGCATGCGTGTGTGTGTGTGTGTGTGTGTGTGTGTGTGTGTGTGTGTGTGTGTGTGTGTGTGTGTGTGTGTGTGTGTGTGTGTGTGTGTGTGTGTGTGTGTGTGTGTAGATTAATGATGTTGAAGCCATTCACAATCACTACACCTCCCACTGGCCTACTTTAGCATGCCTGCTGATGTCATTCACCTTGACATAACCCTTTGGCCATGTATCAGTCATGTAAGCTCTGTGGCAGTTGTGATAACTACGGAATACTGTAGTGAAGCAAACTAATTAAGTAGGGGTTTTAATCTTGATCCTGCCAGCTGTGATGATGTGTGTGTTTCCCTGACAGAGTGTGTGTGTGTGTGTCAGCATTGACACCTGCCTTTTTGGACATTCACATGTACTACACTCCCCTTATCTCTTCTTTAGCACTGTTGCTGATTTCACTCATTTTCATAGATAACTTTGCATAGCTCTCCAATGTGTAAGCTCCATGGTGTGTGCCATAACTGCATAATACTGTAATAGAAATGCATAGTCAGGTAGAGGTTTGAAACTCAGTACTCGTAAGCATATGTCATCAGTATCCTGTTGAGAGGAGTAAGTACTGACAGGATCCATTGCAGTGTGGGTTTTGCTACATCATTATATTGAGGACCTACATGTCCCATTGTCCAGATTACAAGGCCAACAGTTTTAAAACACTGTAGAGGTTGTTGTAGACAATCCTCAGCCATAAATGTGTACAGCCATGTACAATTACTGTGTGACAGTATGGATTAGTAAACAATATAGGGCAACTGTTATAATACCCAGATACCACTCTCCAACTATGGATCAGACACAAACACGCCTGGCTCTTACTCTCTTATACCCTTCCTTTCTTACTTTGTCTTTGTCTCTGTCTCTGTCTCGTTCTCTCTCCCTCTCTGGTGGATGTGGAAAAGTACATCTGTTTTGCATAGGCAGCAGCTTGAGTTTTGTAAGGAATGCTCATGATCAGCTGATGGCCTGCGCACAAATTGCAGTCCCCCACTTGCTAATTGCATGTGGAACAGCTGAGGTATCATTCCTATAGCCAATTGCATGGAAACACACTTCTATAACTAAGCACTTCATGTGGGTGTTGGCCCTTTTCTGTCACTTTGAGCAGGACTTCATGTGGGTGCTTGACAAACAGCATCACAGAGGGTATTTGGAAATATCTCTTACAACATACACTGTGGAGAAAGGCCAACAAACAGGAGGGGGATGTTCCAGACATGGGGACAGAATGTAAGTATTGCTGTTCTAGATTTGAAGTAATGTTGGTTTAATACAGTTTGTGTGGATATGACTGTTCTACATGATGTAAAGTCTGGCATGACAGTGTTATGTGGTTGAGGAAACTCTCACCTGTAGGTCTAGCTGCAGACTGTCCAGAGTTGGAGTCTTACATGTGTTGTGTTACTCACATATTTCCTATCTTTAGATATGCAGTAGCATACTCTGAGGAGTATGTACATGGTGACATCCATGTGAGTTACTGACTTCATATCCCTCAGAAGAGATATGTCACAACAAATCCAGTTACACCAGGAAATTTCTCAGACTATCACAGCAATATGTCAATATTGGTGCTGTGTTTGTGCCTCTCTCCCCCAAGTCTGTCACCCTTTGTCCATATGTCATGCTGTAAGAGATGCATATGTACAGTACATCACTATTTACTGACATCATAC
The DNA here is from genome assembly GCF_019279795.1 of Protopterus annectens. Classification (NCBI taxonomy): domain Eukaryota; kingdom Metazoa; phylum Chordata; order Ceratodontiformes; family Protopteridae; genus Protopterus; species Protopterus annectens. Next base: position 1,515,186,998 of record NC_056733.1, read on the forward strand.
CTGATAAGTTTTTCTTGAAGATTATTCTTGAAGAAGGCTAATGAGGAGCTGTTTGACATAGATAGGTAGTCTGTTCCAGAGTATGGGAAGTCTCTGGGACAGGAATATATCCCTCCAGCATGTTCTGTTTATTGTGGTGACAAGGTTTAGGACCCTAGAACATGTACCTCGGAGGGATTGGGATTTCTTTAAGTGGAGCATGTCCAACAGCTCTGGGTTTGACATAGCTTTGTATGTTAGGCAGAGATCTCCTCTGAGTAGGCGATATGCGACAGAGTAAAGCTGGAGTTTTTTGAGTTGGTCTGCATAAGGCATGTGTTTGAGGCCAGTAATCCTCTCTGTGAAGTATTTTTGTAGCCTTTCCAGTTGTTGTAGATGTCTTGTGAGGTACATACCAAAAGCGGCATTGTACTCTATAATGGGTCTAATGAGTGAAGAGTGGAGGGGAACAATGACCTCTTTTTTTCTGGATGAGAAACCTTTTATGAACGAAAAATACAACGCCAGCTCCTGTCCCACGAAACCAGACTCAGTGCAAATCTTCGCCGCGAAAACGCTCTTTTTATTGAATTAATAAAAAGCGTTCTTTTTATCTTATACTTGAACATTTCCTTTGGATTATTTAAAGAGAACATTTGCAAGATTTGCACTGAGTCTGGTTGACAGGATGGCGTGTTTTTTTCGTTCTTCAACAGTTTGTGCTTTTTTTGTTTCGCTGCTCGAGAAACCTTTTATGATAAGGTGTGCCATGTGGAAGGACTTCCTGACCACTGTGGCAATGTGATTATCAAAGGAGAGACTACCGTCCACCTGTGTCCCAAGGTCTCTTATCACACTTTCGGTGTTAAGTAGACTACTGTCAATGTGGTAGTCCATGGGTATAGAGTTTTTACTAAAGCGGATGACAATGCACTTTTTGGCATTGAGCTTGAGACCATGGCTTTGACACCAGGCATCTGTCTCAGTGAGGACCTTTTGTAGGATGTCCACATCATTAGGAGTTTCGATTATGGCTCTGAGTTTGCAGTCATCTGCGAATTTAGTTAGCCAAAGACCTTCTGTATTAGCCTGTACTTCAGAGAAGTCGATACCAAACAGAAGAGGACCCCGGAGTGAACCCTGTGGTACTCCACTTGTCACTGGTCTGAAGTCTGATTTGGAGTCTGCTACTTTCACAGTTTGTGTTCTATCAGTAAGCCAGGTGGCAACCCATCTTGTGACATAGGGATTTATGCCTAGTTTAGTGCATTTATCTATTATTCCAGAGTGGGGGATGGTGTGGAACTCCTTGGCGATATCTAGATAGGCTGTGTGAACCACCTTACCCTCATCTATGGCTTTGGTAACTGCTTCAAAGAAGTCTATCAGGTTTAGGAGACATGATTTGCCTTTTACAAACCCAAACTGTGTGGGGTCCAGAGTTTGGAGATTTCCAATGTCTTTGTTTATGAGTTGCATGATGATACATTCCATGGCCTTGCAGGCCAGGCTCATCAGGCTAATGGGGCGGTAGTTCCCGGGGTCTGTTTTGCCCCCCCCCCCCCTTTGTGGAGGGGGATAACCAACATGGTGCACCATTCAATGGGCACAAAGCCTGAGGTGAAGCTATAATTGAACATGGTACTTAGGTAGAGTGCCAGTTCATTCTGTAGTTCATGTAGAAGGCAGCCTGGGATGTTGTCAGGTCCCATGGATGCTGTGTTCTTGGCTTTGGAGAGTGAGGTTTTTACCTGTGCAGCCGTGATTACAGGAACTTTGCATTTTTCCAGTATAAAGATGGACCCTTTAGGGGGTGAGAGGGGGGTAAAGTTAGCACTGAACCTATCTGCCAGGATGTTAGCAATATCAGTTGGTTCTGTATATTTAGTGTCATTGTGCTGTAACTCAGAGCAGATCTGAGTTTTGCCATTGAGATTCTTGACATAGCTATAGAATGCTTTGTGGTTGTCTTTAGAATCAGTGGCAATTTTGTTTTCATAACTAGCTTTGGAGGATTTTATGAGGGATCTCAGCTTCTTACTGATGCTGACCAGGGAGTTCCTCCAATTGTGGGATTTTACTCTTTTTTGCAACAGTTTCTTTCTTCTGTTGTAGAGTTTTTTATGGCAGAAGACCACCAGATTGACTTCCTTTTTTTGGAGGATAGCATCTTGGTTCTGTTAGGGATAGGACGATCCATGGACTCATGTAAGTGCTTATAAAGTGCATTTGTGTAGGATTCAGCAGTCGTTCCTCTATTGTCCATCTGCATGGGTGTCATGAAGTTTGCCACTTCTGTCTTAAGAAGTGTGAAGTTGGCTTTTGAGAAATTTTTTTACAGTTGTTTTCCTAATGGGGGTGGGAGCGGGATCTGGATGTCTAGGGTGATTAGCTTCTGGTCAGATCTGACCAACGAGGAGCTGACCTCTGGTGTGGAACACCAGTCACCCATGTTGGTGATGACCAGGTCTAGGATATTGTTGCCCCTGATGGGGGTGTGGATAAGTTGATCCAAGGCATTGGAATTGATGATTTCCAGAAAACGTTGAGCAAAAAAGTTAGTGCATGAGTAGTTTTCCCAGTTAATGGTGGAGTAGTTGAAATCACCCACTATTAGGGTGTTGAGATGTACCTTAATATTTTCCAGTGTATCAAGAAAAGAGGAGTGGGAATCCTGGGGCATGGTGGGGGGTCTGTAGCATGCTACAATCTGGATTGCGGTTTTGTCCCGAGTTAGTTGAACTTGGATAATCTCGGATGCTTTATGCTGAGCAACTAGCTTGGAGGTGTGGATATCCTTAATGAATATGGACACGCCTCCACCTTTAGTGTTTCAGTCCGGGTTTGGTGGCCAAAAGGTGTGGTATGAATTATAGCCTGGTAATGCAGGGGTGCTCTCTGGAGCTTTGAACTAGGTCTCTGTCACTGCACATATATCGATGTTCTCCATTTTAAGGAGTGCCTCGAGTGAGTGCATTTTGAGGTTTAGACTTCTAACATTGAGTAGCATTACTCTCAGATTTTGCTTGCTTGTACCTGTTATGGTGGTGAATTTGTCATTTGAACCTTGCCTAAGGTTCCCTAAGGAGAAATGCATCCATAGTCAATTATTCAACCACTTAATCCAAAATAACTTGCTTTTCAGTTGTCAACATGGTTTCATACCTTCAAACAGCACTACCACTGCCCTCCTTTCCTTTACTGATTGCATTAACAAAAACTGCAACATTATTAGCCTTTCCTCTGCACTATTTATTGACCTGTCTAAAGCATTTGACATGGTAAACCACCAGATTCTCACGAAAATACTCAAATCTCTGTCATTAGATGCACTTTCCATAAAATGGTTCCAGTCCTACCTAGATAAAAGACAATAGGCTGTACTATGGCACAATACTCATTCCACCCTCCTGCCTGTTACCCTTGGTGTCCCTCAAGGCTCCATCCTAGGACCTCTCCTCTTCTCCATATTTATTAATGACCTTCATCTAGCCATCCCCCAGACCACATGAATACAATATGCTGATGGCTCCACACTGATATGCTCAGCCACATCCACCTATGAACTTCACTCTCTAACCCAAAAGGTATTTAACACAGTTGAGCAATAGTTCACACAGCATTGCCTTCTCTTGAACCCCAATAAAACTAAACTCCTCCTCTTCAATCCTACTCACAAGTCCTCTCCTTTTGATATCTCAGTTACATCCACCAATGGTACCATTATATCACCAGACCCAACCACCAAACTACTTGGCATCACCATTGACAACAATCTGAACTTTGACACCCATACCAACAATACTATAAAAAACTGTCAACAAAAAACTTGGCTATCTTTATAGGATTAAACTCTTGCTTTCACCTACAGCGAAAACAACTGTAGCTCACACTCATCTAATCTCTACACTCCTCTATGCCTCATCCATTTTTACTGACCTATCTAAAAATAACCTTAGCAAACTGGAAATGTCCTACAATAATATTGCCATATTCACTACAGGCAATCCATTTAGAACTCACCATTGCATTAACATAAAGCAGCTAGGATGGCTAGAACTACAAAACCTGATTAAATTCCACCAACTAACCATTGCCCATAGGACTTTTTATAAACCTTCCTGTACTCCTATACTATCTACCCTCATCACCCCCTTTAAAAATCTGAAGTCCTTACATTCTTCTCACAAACTTCTTGTACATACCTCTAAACCTAACAACAGAGCTAGCGATTCTCTCTTCTTCAACGCTGTTGGAAAATCCTGGAATCTTCTCCCCAGTGACCTTTCCTTACCTGCCTCTTTATCACTCTTCTAAAACAGACTAAACCTTTTCCTCAGAACACACTGGTTATGCCCTTGTGCTAAACCTAACTAATCATCTATCTCTTCAAGCTTGGCTCTGCCTACCCCATACCTCTCATGAACTGCTATATCTTCCTTATTAACTATAAATACCATTTCCCTCTGAATTCATTATTTGCAACCTCTGTGGTTACTTATTTTAGAGTGAACTCTCTTTATTTATAGTACTGTACAATACCCTGTCTTCTTTATTTTATTATTTATTATGCATTTTAACTGTATGTTATATTGCACCTGCATTTTGCACTGTTTATGATTTTTGCCCTCACTGAAAATGTCTGTGTTAACCTGTAATATGCATTGTATATATCCCATGGTTGTTATTTTGTTATTTGTTGTTTTCTTGTTTATGTCTTGGAGCTTATCTCCCCGGGCCTCTACTGAAAATGGACATATATCCAGCTAGACTAGCCTGGTCAAGAAATGTAAAATAAAATAAATAAAATAAAAAAGGCACTATAGGGGTGGCAAGAGCCTTTGCCAGTATCCGTATTCCCAAGGGTGACAGGTGCAGGCCATCTCTGGCAAAGCAGCATGGTCTGTCGTTCATGTCAACCCAGGCAGACAGATACTGGATTCCCTTTGAATTACACCAGAAGCTTAGCCAATTGTTGAAGTCAATCATTTTGTCCTTGTACTGTGGTATTATTCTGGGTAATGGCAGGATGCAGGCCATCTCTAGCAAAGCAGCATGGTCTGTCGGTCATGTCATCCCAGGCAGACAGATACTGGATTCCCTTTGAATGACACCAGAAGCTTAGCCAATTGTTGAAGTCAATCATTTTGTCCTTGTACTGTGGTATTATTCTGGGTGATGGCAGGATGCTACTCAGGGCTAGGGTCATACCTGCCTGGGCTACAAGATCGGAGAGCTCCTCCATGTCTCTTTTTATGTAGTCCAGGGAGGTACATCTCAGGTCATTCACATCAACATGGACAATGACAAAGTCATATTTGTACTTATTGTGGAGTGACCTGAGTGTGTGCATTATGTGGTGGATCCTGGCACCCGACAGGCAGCTGACAGTAACTTTCTTCTTGTTTAGCCTGGTGAGTGGAACATCAGTGAGCCTGACTATAGAGTAACCTATGACTAGAGTGTTGGGTACATTATGCCTTATGGGCTGTAGTTGAGTGGCACACTGAGTATGTGGGCTATGTGTCATTTGGGTTGTGTTGGGGGGGTGGAGATTGCTTGCATTTCTGCTTTGGAGGTCTCGGTTGTTTGGGCAGATTTTTACTGACAGCCTCTATGAATCTAGATGTGTGTTTTGTGGTTCCGTGTGTGTGTTTTGGTGGTGCAGGTTTTGAGGGACTATGTGATGAGTGTGGTGCGGTGCATGTGTTTATCTTCTACTCTTGACTGTCTATTCTAGTCTTCGGTGAAGAGAGCTTTGCTTCCAGTTTGGCTATATAAGTGCACTTCTTACAGGTCATAGTGTTGGGTGGTAGGAGGAGACGGTTGTCTGTCTACGTGAGGCAATTGCTGTATTGTCCCAAGATGCCCAGATTCATCAGGTAGACAGGAGAAAACACCAGGAGCTGACATTCAGACATGCCTGGATAGGTGCTTATTTATTAAGTACTAAAAACTGTTTTCCTTTAGACAAGTGAGGAAGGTTGAGTGCTTTAGTAATTTGTAGCTTATTTAGTGCTTACAACAAGTTCTGAACAAGTGCTGAGCTCAAAGAAACAGATTTGAGTGCTTAAACTAAAAAGCTGGCTAACTGCAAGGGAAAATTTGAAGAACAGACTTTATGGCGCCAGGAATAGTTTAACCCTAGTTAAGTGGGGGGGGGGGACTCAGGAGCTGACAAACAGTCCTGGGCACAGCTAATCCATATCTGGACAAGACCTGCCACAGGAAAGGGGAGGAGCAAGCTTAGAATTGTTTTATTCAGTAACATTTTTTTTTCAGTAAATTGGAAATGGAGAAAGCTGGAACAGAAGTTAATCCAATTAAGAATCTAAGTGGGTTGGCCTTCACAAATGTTCTCTATTAGACTGAATGAACTAATGACACTAGACTGGGAGGAGTGTCACAGATCAAATATACAGTATGGGCAGGCAACTGCAAAGCCAGCAAGTACAAGAGCACCACAACACTAGGGAGTTCCTAGTTGTAGCCACTAAATAAAAGTTTTAAACAGATCAAGGAGCAAGCAGACTCTAGAGAATGCTTTCAACTGTAAACAGACAATTATAGTAATGCACACTATTACAGTTCCTAATTGTAGAGCACAGAAACCTCAAAAAATCAAAAATGCACAGAAAAGCTCAGCTAGAACACTCACAAACAGAAAATACAACTCTCAGTATGAAAAAGCAGTTTACAGTTAAGTAATTCAGTAAACATGCAATTAGAGTAATGAAACAGTGTCCAGCAATGAAAAATACAGTTAAAACAGTACATAAATGCAGTGAAACAATAAAAAAGCTTTATAACAGTGCAAAATGTAGCAGATCAACTGTATACCACAATTATAAGTGTTTCAGAAGTGCAGTTCAATGAAATAAGTGTAAGAAATAACTTATCCTGTTCTTGGAATCTTAAGGAATTTCCGCTTAGTTTCAGTAATGAAATACAATCCACAGCCTGATAAATACAAGCACAACCATTTCAAACACAGGGTTTATATACCAGTAAGGATGGAAAAGTTAGAAGAACAAATTACTACTCAGCCCCTGCTATTACCCAATCATTCATACTGCAGAAGGTCAGGAGGCCTTGTTACTCGCAATAATAATGAAGACAGACTACTAGCAGAAAATGGCTTCCAGAAACACAGGAAATTCAAACAAAACTACCAGGCTTAGACAACAAGCCTCTATCAAGATTATGCAACCCGAGCAGAACACAGAAACCTCACTTTAAAAGCACAGAAAGAACACTCACAAAGAGAAAACACAAGTCTCAGTATGAAAAAGCAGTTTACAATTTAGTAATTAAATAAAAATGCAATTATAGTAATGCACACTATTACAGTTCCTAGCTGTAGCCACTAAATGAAAGTTTTAAACAGATCAAGGAGCAAGCAGACACTAGATTAGGTTCATAGGTTCATAGGTTCATAGGTTCATAGGTTCATACTAGGCTATCTGCCCTAGGGCATTTATAAGCCTAGCCAGAGAATGTTTGGCTTTCGCCACCCATTTTAAATTAATTTTGCTATGCCCTTTTTCGAGGTTAGTATACTGTGCCTCTGTCTAACAGTGACACAGAAGTGATACCCAGGGTAAACCTATGATCTCCCATCCACTCATCAAGATTCCTCTTGAAGAGAGTCAATGAGGGACTCTGCCTAACCTGGACTGGGATTTTATTCCATAGTGAAGGGAGCCTCTGGGTTATGAATCTGTCCCTCCAGCATGTCCTATTTATTTCAGTGCTGAGGTTCAAGTCTCTCGAGCGTGTAACTCGATGGGATTTGGATTTTTTGAGGTGCAGTATGTCCCTTAATTCCGGGTTGGACATGGCCTTATACGTCAGGCACAGGTCACCTCTGAGCAGTCGGTATGCCACTGAGTAGAGCTGGAGTTTCTTTAACCGGGCAGCATATGGCATCTGTTTGAGCCCTTTGATCCTCTTGGTGAGGTACTTTTGGGGTCTTTCCAGTCGCTGCAGGTGTTTGGTAAGGTACATCCCAAAAGGGGCATTGTACTTGATTATGGGCCTGATGAGGGATGAGTAAAGAGGCATGATGACCTCCCCTAATTTAGATGTGAATCTCTTCATGATTAGGTGGGCTATATAAAATGTTTTTCTAACCACTTTGGCCACGTGGTTGTCAAATGAGAGATTGCTATCAACTTGGGTCCCCAGGTCCCTAATGACTTCTTCTGTACTTAATGGATTACCACCTATGTGGTAATTTGTGGGCACTTTGTTTTTGCCAAAGGGGATGACTATACACTTTTTGGCATTTAGCTTGAGGCCATGGCTCTGGCACCAGTTGTCTGTTTCTACGAGGCCTTTTTGGAGGATGCTTGTGTCGGCTGGAGAGTCGATTATGGCACCCAGTTTGCAGTCATGTGCGAACTTGGTCAGCCACAGAACCTTCCGTGTTGGCCTGTACCTCCAAGAAATATATACCAAACAAGAGAGGTCCCAGGACTGAGCCTTGTGGGATGCCACTTGTAACTGGTTTGGAGTCTGACATGGCTCCAGCAATTCTAACCATGTGGGTTCTGTCCTTGAGCCAGTTTGCAACCCATCTAGTGACATAGGGGGTTATATTTAAGCTGGTGAGCTTATCTATAATGCCCGAGTGGGGTATTGTATCGAAGGCTTTTGCGAGGTCCAGATAGGCTGTGTGGACCACCTTCCCTTCGTCAATGGCCTTGGTGACTGTTTCAAAGAAGTCAACCAGGTTTAAGAGGCAGGATCTGCCCTTAACAAAGCCAAACTGGGTAGGATCCAGTGTCTGTAGGTCCCCAATATCTTTATTTATGAGGTCCATAATGATCCTTTCCATAGCTTTGCAGACCAAGCTAGTCAGGCTTATGGGGCGATAGTTTCCAGGGTCCATTGAGGCACCACCTTTGTGGAGAGGGACCACTGTTGCTGCACGCCACTCTTTGGGTACATATCCTGTAGTAAGGCTGAGATTGAACAGTAGTTTTATGTTTGGGTTTAGCTCTTCTTGGAGTTCATGTAGGACGCAGCCTGAGACACCGCCTGGTCCCATTGATGCTGTGTTTTTGCTTTGGAGAGGGCGGCTCCCACCTGAGCATCTGAGATGTCGGGGCAGCACTCTGCTGGGATAGATATTTGCCCTTTGGTGGGAGGGGAGTTTGCGCTGAACCTGTCAGCTAGGATGTTGGCAATGTCTGTGGGATCAGTGTATTTTTTGTCATTTTGGACTAATTCTGAGCATATCTGTGAATTCCCACCCAGGTTCTTAACATAACTAAAGAAAGCCTTGTGATTATCTTTAGTGTCCTGTGCAATTTTTCTCTCGAAGCTGGCCTTTGACGATTTTATGAGTGCCCTTAGTTTTTTGCTAATACTGATCAGAGATGCCTTCCCTTTTTGGGATTTTGCTCTATCATGTAGTAGCTTCCTCCTTCTGTTGTATAGTTTATTTATGGCTGGGGTCCACCAGACAGGTCGTCTGCCTTTGGAGGATTGGGTCTTGGTTTTATTTGGGATTGCATGATCCATGCATTCCTGAAGGTGTTCATAGAATGCATTTATAAAGGATTCTGGGCCGTATTTTCCACAGGCCCAGGGGCGTTGAAGGATTCCACCTCGGTTTTGAGGAGTGTGAAATTTGCTTTAGAGAAGTTTTTCACTGTGGTTTTCTGGGCAGGGGGTGGGGTCGGATGTGAATATCCAGTGAGATCAGTTTATGGTCTGATCTTACCAGTGAGGGATACACTTCTGGTCTGGAGCATAGAGTCCCCATGTTGGTGATGATCAGCTCCAGTATGTTTTCCCCTCTTGTGGGAGTGGTAACAAGTTGTTCCATAGCATTTGAGTTTGTGAATTCTAGGAACCTTTGGGCAAGGGTGTTGGAGCTACAGTAATGCTCCCAATCTATGTTTGGGTAGTTGAAGTCACCCAATATAATGGTGTTCAGAGAGACCTTCATATTTTCCAGTGTTCTCAGGAAGGCCGAGTGGGGTTCCTGGGTTTGGGAGGGTGGTCTGTAGCAGGCTATAAACTGGAAGTCAGTTTTACCCACTGTTAGTTGCACATGGATAGTCTCTGATGCTTCGTGCTTTGCCACCAACCTGGAGGTGTGGGTATCTTTGATGAATATCGATACTCCCCCTCCTTTTGTGGTTCGGTCCAAGTTTTGGGGCCGAAAAGCATGGTATGAGGTATAACCTGGTAGTGCTGGGGTGCTCTCGGGAGTCCTGAACCAGGTTTCTGTTACTGCACAGATATCAATGTTCTCCATGCTAAGGACAGTTTTGAGTGCATGCATCTTGAGGTTTAGACTTCTAGCATTGAGTAGCATTACTCTTAGTTTCTTATCCCTTGTGATACCTATGGAGGTGGGTTTGTCTTTTGAGCCTTGCCTAAAAAAGGCACTATGGCGGTAGCAAGAGCCTTTGCCAATATCCAAAAGCCCAGGGGTGACAGGTGCAAGCCGTCCCTAGCAAAGCATCATGGCTTGTCGTGCATATCATCCCACGCTGACAGGCATTGGATCCCCTTTGAATGACACCAATACTTAAGCCAATTGTTGAAATTGATCATCTTGTCTTCATATTGTGGCATCAGTCTTGGTGAGGGTAAGATGCTACTCAAGGTCAGGGTCATACCAGCCTGGGCTACATGCTCAGAGAGCTCCTCTATGTCTCTTTTCATGTAGTCCAGGGAGGTACGTCTCAGGTCATTCACACCAGCATGGACAATGACTGAGTCATATTTGTACTTGCCTTGGAGTGACTAGAGAATGTTTTTAACTGTAAACAGACAAGTATAGTAATGCACACTATTACAGTTCCTAGCTATAAAACACAGAAACCTCAAAAAATCAAAAATGACAGAAAAGCTCGGATGGAGCACTCACAAACAGAAAATACAACTGTCAGTATGAAAAAGCAGTTTACAGTTAAGTAATTCAGTAATGAAACAGTATCATGCAATGAAAAATACAGTTAAAACAGTACATAAATGAAGTGAAACAATAACAAAAGTTTATAACAGTGTAAAATGTAGCAGAGCAACTGTATAGCACAATTATAAGCATTTCAGAAGTGCAGTTCAGTGAAATAAGTGTAAGAAATAACTTATCCTGCTCTTGGAATCTTAAGGAATTTCTGCTTAGTTTCAGTAATGAAATACAATCCACAGCCTGATAAATACAAGCACAACCTTTTCAAGACACAGGGTGTATATACCAGTAAGGATGGAAGAGTTAAAAGATCAAATTACTACTCAACCCCTGCTATTACCCAATCATTAGTACTACAGAAGGTCAGGAGGCTGTCTTACTTAAAATAATAATGAAGACAGATTATCAGCAGAAAATGGCTGCCAGAAACACAGGAAACTCAAACAAAACAGGCCTAGACAACAGGCCTCTATCAAAATTATGCCACCTAAGCAGAACACAGAAACCTCACTTTAAAAGCATAGAAAGAACACTCACAAAGAAAATACAAGTCTCAGTATGAAAAAGCAGTTTACAATTTAGTAATTAAATAAAAATGCAATTATAGTAATGCACACTATTACAGTTCCTAGCTGTAGCCACTAAATGAAAGTTTTAAACAGATCAAGGAGCAAGCAGACTATAGAGAATGATTTTAACTGTCAACAGACAATTATAGTAACGCACACTATTACAGTTTCTAGCTGTAGAACACCGAAACATCAAAAAATTAAAAATGCACAGAAAAGCTCGGATAGAGCACTCAAAGCTACAGCAACTTAATTTGCACATCTTTGAAAAGGGTTCATTTTAGACTAGACAAAGCCCAGTGAAAATGCTGAAGATGGAGACCTCATACTAGGTAAGTGTGAAAAAACCCTTATACAGCTGGTGGTGTGGGGGTTTCAGGGTCAAAGAAGCCCTGATGGTCTAGATGTTGTGTGTTAACTGTGACTCTACTGTTTTCCAGAAGACTTAGTCTTCAATAGTATGTGCATGTACAGATAAAATCAGTGATATAATTTTACACACACGCATACTGATACTGTCCCTGGCAAGCCACATCTATTACAAGACAGATAAAAACACACACACACAAGCCACATTCTTACCTACATGGCATGCTTTTGGGAAGTTTGTAGAAAATGGGAGCACCTGGTTAAAACCTGCAAAACGACAGGGTGAATATGCAGGCAACACACAGAGGTCACAGTGAAGACCCTTAGCAGAGAACCAACTGCTGTGAGATGGAAATGAAAATTGCTGTTACTGTGCAAGTGATCAACAGCTTTCAAATATATCCTGCCTAGGCTACCCAAAATACTCCTTTATTGCCACAGTACTTCATATTTAATGGACAAATAAATGTAAATAACTGTAAAAACAGAGATAGACACCAACGATCAGTGCAGCATTTTCCAGCACTGTGTATGCTTTCATTTCATACCACCAAAGTACCATAAGGTGTTTATATGGTAAAGTTTTTAATATTTTTATTAGCAAATAACATATATTCATAATATTCCTAGAAAATAGCTGACATTTACTCTGCTTTCCAGAGCCAGATCATGGTCAAATGGGGCCTTAGACAAGCCAATGGTTAGGCCAACATACACACAGCACCCACCACAGCCATTCCAGTGTTTCATTACTTTGCTATTTCTCTTCAGTTAACATAAACACTGTTCAAACCTCTCAGTGTGCATATTACTTTATTCTTTACTTCTGCAATGATTACAGATATTTGGATTTAATTTAAAACTTGTATTTTAAATTTTATAGAACAAACACTGATAGACATTTACTAAACTAAACAATACAGTCTCACAGTGAAAACAGACTTAACATTAACAGTAAACATCTCAGGCCTTGAAACAAACTCACATTCATTGAAACAGCATTGAAACCCACATTGAAAGAAAATGCATCTGACCAGTAGTGGTAAAAAGTTTACTTTGGGCTGTTTTCAAACCCTTGCATACATTTTAAGACCATGCATACATGCATGTGCTCTTTGATTCACTTTACTGATTGTATTAAATTGTATTTTTTGTGTAATACAGCACCACTTGTTAGAGAGTGTTTTAAATGTGTAGTTTTGAACATTTTTCTAGTAAGCAATGAAACAAAATGTAATACTCAGTGATGACAGAACTGCCAATTTCAGAACATTTCAACCATAGAAGGCCACTCAAACTTCTGTCATTACAATCCAACAATGTCAGTCAATGTGCACAATTTCTGCAGAGAATGAAGATGTTGCTGCTAACAAACAACTTTGTATTTCAGAGTTTCATCTACAAATTCAGTGCTTCCTGCCCTTGAAGAATAAATTTCCTATGTTGCAATAAAACAAAAAAAAAACTGAATTGGTAAGCTGATATAGGGAATGGATGGCAAACCGACAACAAGATCATAGTTATTAGGCATCACATCCAACGGAGTACACAATCAGGACTGCAGCACTCCCACCCCCCCAAAGTACAACACATTATTAGTAATCCATCTACATGATGTGGACGTAGAACCCACAGTCTTCTGCATCAAAAGCAAGTATGCTACCTGTTCGGCAACTAGCACTGCTTTTAAATTTTAAGCACAATGGTGATGACTATTTTCTAAACAAAACAGTTGCACATTGTAAACAGACTTAGCATGTACAGCAGTAAACTTTTCTACCCTTGAAGCTCACAATTCCTTGAAAATGCACTGAACCAAGTAAAACAACCCTCAACATCACCAGTTCATCCCTTTGTAAAATAATTTCACTCCCTGTTACAAGTTAAAATGAGTAACAAAAAGTAACTAACTCTTATCACCACAGGCATTGAGTCTTATGAAACAGCTGTATTGTGCAGGAGGCAGAGCCATATCATGGTAAAATAAGGCCCAAGGTAGGGTAATGGATCAGGAACCCTCCAGCCATTCCTGTGTCCCATCACTTGGCTATTTCTCCCCATTTACCATAAACACTGTTCAAACCTTTCCATGTGCATACTGCTTTCTGCTTTACTTCTACAATGCTTACCAATATTTGTATTTAATTTAAAACTTTTATTTCAAATTTTATACCACAAACACTGGTAGACATTTGCTAAACAAAGCAATACAGTTTAACAATGAAAACAGACTTGGCATTAAAACTTCTCTGCCCTTGAAACTCACATTCATTGAAATAGCATTGAAACCCACATTCAAAGAAAATGCATCTAGCCAGTAGTGGATAAAGTTTATCTTTGGGCTGTTTTCAAATCATAGGCCCCTTGCACACATTTGTGTGTTCTTCAATTCACCTTCCTGACTACATTAAATTTTATTCCTTGTATAATACAGCACCATGTGACAGAACACGTTGTAAGCAATGAATTAAAACGTATGAACCAATAATGACAAAACTGCCCAATTTGGAACATTTCAACTATAAAAAGCCACTGAAACTTCTGTCATTACAATCCACTAATATCATGCAATATGCACAATCTCTGTGGAAGTAAAAGTCATCTGAATAATTCCACATTAAAGATATTCTGTAACTAATAAAGAGGTTACTGCTAGCAAACATTTATTTATTTTACATTTGTTGACTGGGGTAGTTCGACTGGATATATGTCCATTTTCAGCAGAGACCCGGGGAGAAAAGCTCCAGGATAATAATACACATTGAGCATTTAGTAAATGCTAGTTTCAAGCAGATTACAGTCATAAGCAATACCAGCATTTAGCACATATAGTACTTACTTATTATAACTTTATATTTCATTGTTTCATCTATAAATTCAGTGCCTGCTGCCCTTGAAGAATAAAGTTTCTACTTTACATTAAAAATGGTAAGGTGGTAATATTGTAATAGAGAATAGATGACAAACTGATAACAGGTTCATAACTAGGCATCTCATCCAAAGGAGGACATACTAAGGACTGCAGCACCCCAACCCCCTTGAAGTCCAACGCAGTATCAATAATCTATCTACATCATTTGAGAGTAGAAACCACAACCTTCTGCATCAAAAGCAAGGATACTATCTGTTTTGCTACTAACAATAATTTAAGTCTATAACACAATAGTGACAGCATTTGCTAAACAAAACAGTTGCATATTGTAAACAGATGTAGCATGAGCAGCAGTAAGCTTCTCTTCCCTTAAAGCTCACAATTCATTGATAAATGCACCTAAAACACATTTCCTTGAGAAGTGCACCTGAAACTCAATTCCGTAAGAAATACACCTGGCAGCTTGGTGGTTGGGGTAAAAGATTCAAGGTTTTGTTTCCTATAATTAAGGTACAGTGTTTGAGTGTAAACAAATTATTCCATCTGCTATCCCTAATAAGGGCATTTTTACACACACACACACACACACACACACACACACACACACACACACACACACACACACACAAAACCTCTTAACATAATACATCGAGACAAAGCCTGAACAATAAGGATACATCTTAAATGTTGTTGTCATAAACATAGAAAGTTGCTAGAATAAAAGGTCTTGTGTTACCATGCATTTCTGGAAGGGGATGAAGTCTGAAACTGAAATGCAATATTTAGTGAACTCAGTCCTCACTGATTTGCCAGAAAAATCCAGAAAATCACAAATTTTATGAGGAACAGACTAAAAATATGAAGCAAAAAGCGGGACCATACCACTAAACATCTTAGCACAAAACAATCTGGATAAAGCCTGATATAATGGGGTGGGGTCAAAGGCCCAAAAACAGGGACAGATTTTAAATACTGCTCCTATAAATTAGAAAGTTGCTAGAAAAACAGGATTTGTCTTAGCATGTATTTTTCTGAAGGATATGAAGTCTGAAACTCAAATGTATGTCATTATTTAATGACTTCAATCCTCAGATTATCCAAGTGACTTGAAAGGAAATCACAAATTTTATGAGGAATAAACCAAAAATATGAAGCAAAAGTCTGGACAGTTGAGAGGTCTCTCTGTCTCTCTCACACACACATGTCTGTGTTGTCTAAAGCACACACACTAGTTTTGTTCCACTATATGTGGAACATTCATTTCCATTCATCATCATAGCTCTCTGTTGTTCTTTGTCCTTGATTTTCCTCAATTCCCATCCTGTCCCTTATGTTACTAATGGCAGACATTGTAGTTTTGTTTTTCAGAATAGACATGTTGATGCAAAACACATTCTTCTGAACTTTATAAGTGAATTTGATTAGTTTTGGGATATTTCCAGATTTTGACCCTTCTTTATCATTATCTATAAAACAATAGCTAGAACAGACTTTGACATGATAGAAGTTGCTCTAATAAATACCTCACAGTGAAACCCTTCTCTGAGCCTCTAAATATCCAGTAATCACTCTGCTAAGTCATATGGACATTATTGTATACCATTTAACTACTGTAAAGAAAAAAGTTGAATGAAAAAAATATATATATTTAACACTGCTATTACTTTATGTATATTTATAGTAATGTAAAAACACATGCAAAAATAAGCTAAACAGTTCAGATGGCTTTGCCAATCAATATTTTTTTAAATGTACTCTAAGGGCATATTTTTCTTAAATGCTTTATGCATAAACATTTTTCACAATAATATTTTTTGGTAACATCAGAATAATCATCTCTGTTATCTGTTCATTCAAAACATTGAATCTGTTCTAGGCTTCCATGTGTTGACACTGGTTTCCTTATATCTCGTTCAATTAAAACTTGGTGAAGAATTACACAAAAAGTGGTTGAACCTTCTACCCTATGAATCATTTTTAAAAAAGTGTGTCTTGCAGGTGGGACATGCCCTCCTGCACCTCACTTGTGGGTCAAGCTCTCAACACACATTCTCATCTCTATGGTCACACAAACCAAAGAATGGAGACATCTCAAAAGAAAGGAATGATTGCTGACACACGCACGCATGCACATACACACACACACACACACACGCACACACACACACACACACACACACACACACACACACACACACACACACACACACACACACACACTTACAAACAACAGCAGTGATCTCCTATGGAAACAGCAATTAGGGAGTTTACCTTCATCAGTTTACACTCTACCAGATGTAGCTTCATCCTATTTAAGCAATGAGGTATACGGAAGCCATTAATGTGCCCCAACTCCTAAATAACTCAATCATTTGTTCAAAATGTTGAAATATTGTTCATTGGCACATTGCTCAAAACACTTTGCAGTAATATCAGCAACAAAGAAAAGCAAAAAAACAATCAGAGAATAAAGTTGTGTCCCTGATTTTGAGCAAGGTTTGAGAACCTTATTCACCAAGAAAAGCAATTTCAGTTAGTTGCCATTACCGCAACCGCTATTGCAACTGTGAGTATTATGTGGCCATGTCCGTTAATTCATTTCTGACTTCTCTTTGTAGCATTAACTGCTAATTGCTGAATAAATCTCATTTTAATTTCCCCCCTTTAAGTCTTAAAGTAAAACAAAGCATGAATAACAAAAGGAAATTACACGGTTCTTTTACATCTAAACAATTTAGTAGATTCACGTCAATTAGTCTCCTAGATTCTTTGTTAAAGAAACTAGGAGACTATATGATGTGACTATACTAAGTTTGAGTTTGCCTTTTCTCAGAATGCTTCCTTTTCTCCAATGTATGTCAGTTTCAGAGTTCATATTTATAAGTTTAGTGGTGTGGGGACTTGACAAAGATAAGTTTAAAGGAGAAAAGCAATATTCGCTCTTCTATATTTTTGATGACTGCTGAACATGTCAGTATGAAGCCAAGATAGGTTTTTCATTTTTTTTTTTTTGGGGGGGGGAGGGGTTTGGTTCAATGGACTTGTGATGCCCATGCCCTGGCCCAGCAATCAAGGAGCCTGAATCCTCACCACTAACACCAGGGAGGTCGTCTCCTAGAAGTCTCAATCCTCACCACTAACACCAGGGAGGTCATCTCCTAGAAGAGAAAAGGATAACTAATACACACAGTAAAGTGTAATTTCTCTTAAGAGCACACAGAGATCACAGTCAGTCTGGGGCTGGTTGCTCCCTTGCTCACCAGGTCCCTAATAAGACTCCCCACTGGCAGAGCTATAGGATCCATATCTCAGCCTAGCTGGCAAGCTAACCTCCAGTACCCTCTCTGTCCAACCAGTGCTTCATGTCCCTGACCGGGTAGCTGACACACACCCACACTTTGAAATAAGTATTTAAACAATTTCACAGACACTCCTGGGAAAGGCTGACACAGATTATCCAGCTGCGACCTTTACCCAGACTATACAGTAGTAATTTCTGCCACCACAAGCTAATATTACCAGCTACTGAAAGGCCCTTAAAAGGGTGTCCAATTATTACTGTGCAATATTATTATCCTGATTGGTAATATGACTACTCAGTCTAAAGCTTATTTTAGAGTGGCCTATTACAATGAACTCTATAAATATGCAATGTACTCTAGAGCCTACTTCTCTATATAAACCAGCCACAGGTAAAGGTTTTTAAAATATTTAATAATAAATAATTAAAACACAAGACAATACTACTACACCACAGAGATATCTAAGAGTTCAGAGATCACACAGAAACTTAAAATAATACAGTAGGACAGGTCTGATGTCAAAGAAAAACACTTAATCTAACTTTCTAATCTTTAGCTAATCTTAAGAGAAAACACAGTGCTCTAATCCTACTTACATACATAAAGCATAAGCAGGGTTGGGTTAGATGTCCAAGATCAAAATGCTCCCAGTGTCTCACTGAACAATAGATGTTATGTGATCCGATCTCGCCTACATTCTGACTGATGGGTTCGGAGCCGATCCCTTGGCTCCGACTCGGCACGCTTATGCTATAGAGCGAGGCCTCTTATTGGCTGAGCTTTCTTTATCCCAGGATGCACCACCACTAATCCCCCAGATCTCGTTTGCCACTTACAGAGCTTGGACATGGTCTCAACATTGGCTGGGCTAAGTACTATATTTATAGTATCTTTTCCTGTCAGAAATTTTCTCTTTTTCAACCCAAAAGCTGTTTTAATGGCTAATTTTTGTGTATGAGTGTGTCTCTTGGCGTTTTATTCAATTTTGCTTTAATTTTCCTGTCAGAGAAGGTTCCTTTCAGTCAGAGGGGCCTTCCCCTATTCTAACTACTTTAGTGGTTGTGTGTGGGTCAAGTACCCGTTTTGAGTCAGAGGGCCTTGACCCTCCTTGTTTTTCTTTCCCTTTTCTTTGCTGTAAAAAAAAAAAAAAAAAAAGTTTTCAGTTTTCAGTTTATAATTTCTGAGATACAGCATACTTGTTGTACCTGTTTTTTTCTACCAACTTTTAAGTTTACTGTTTTTACAATATGTCTAAAGAACATAGACCATCCGGTTTTAAGAAGTGCACGAGGTGTGGGTTTAAAATGTCCATAACGGATGACCACTCCTGTGTCTATTGTCTTGGCGCCAAACATCTCCAAGAATCCTGCAGTGTGCCATGTGTTTTCCTCGAGTCCTCCAGGAGAGGAAAACAAATTAATTCTTAAAGGATTAATTAAGCCTTCTTCGAGGAGGCTTTATCTTCCTCCTTCTCCTTCTAAGAAGAGCGTCGGCTCCGACCAGTCAGTCGGAACCGACGGCTAAAACAAGCAGACTTCTCCATCGGCTCCACGGACTTCGGAGCCAGGTCGAACGGTCTGCCTCGATTCTCCTACCTCGACCCTCTGGTTTGGAGCCGAGGTCTGGAGCATCGAGGCGGGTCATCCTCATCGGCTCCACTGATATTGGAGCCGATAAGGGTCATCGGCTCAGACACTTCCCCTCGAGCCAAGTCTTTATCGGCGCCGAGAAATTTTGGTGAAGGCTTCCTCGAGCCGATAATAGTGGAATCCTTTGAGCCGGTCCCCAGGCCCTCGGAGCCGATGGAGGAATCGGTTCGGGCCCATCGGTATCCTCGAGATCTTCCAGGATGTCTGATTCAGACATCGACAGGGTACTCCTTCGACTCTTCCAGTCTCCGGTGTTCCAAAGATGGTTTCGCTCCAGCCCATTTGGCTTCAGAGCCGATGGTCCACTCCTTACAGTTCTTCCTCCTCCAACAGCTTCGGCACCGTTGGAGCAGGTGTTGGTGGAACCAGTGGAGGTGTTAGGGTCAGACCCTACCCTTGCTCCGACTCCGGCTCCTGGGTCGGAGTTCAGTGCACGGACTTCTTCCTTCGCCCTGGGGAGGCTTCGGGATTGATGCCTTCGGTCCCAAGTCTTCCTCTTGGTGCGTCGGTGGCGGGAGTACCGTCCACTGTCGTGGCCACGGAAGGGGGACCTTCCCAGGATTCTGGTGGTCCCGCCTTCAGGGCTATGAGGAGTGCTCTAGCCAAATCTTCTTTGGCCACCTCCATAGTTTCCCCGGCTCCTTCCCTACTCTTGGAGACTGGGTCATTGGCAGTTCCCCTGTCAGCAGACAGCGGAGCCCCTGGGCCTCAGGTTACCCCCGCTTGGGTTTCTCCCCCTCCTGGAGGTCCTTCTGAACCCTCTTCGGATGAACCTCCCAGGAAGAAAACGTGCAAGAGGAAGCACGTTGACTCCCCTGATGAGTCTTTGACATCTGACACCGATCCCGATGATGCAGAGGGGTCCCCCAAGTCATCCTCGGATGATGTCTCCTTTGCAGACATCC
Source organism: Protopterus annectens (assembly GCF_019279795.1). Taxonomy (NCBI): domain Eukaryota; kingdom Metazoa; phylum Chordata; order Ceratodontiformes; family Protopteridae; genus Protopterus; species Protopterus annectens. The sequence goes on from NC_056733.1 coordinate 1,515,207,576, forward strand.
TTGAAGCCCTTAAACAACGAGGCGGCTGGCAGTCCAAACCTCCCTCTGCTGATGAGTTGGTGTTCCTGAAGGCCTTCGGGGCTCAGCCCTCTGCCTTTTGGATTTGATCTGTCGAAGGGCGTGGGAACACCCGGACTCTGTGGAACCGGTGCCTGCTCGTCCAAACAAATTTCTTTCAGCACCCCCAGATAGAGAGTTCCTCACGAAAGGTGTGGCTGTGGATGCTATGGTGGTGGCATCTGCTACACAGCAGGATGTAGCAGAGGCTTCTACATCCGTCCATCCTCCTAATAAGGAGTCTAGGAGCATGGATCGGTATGGCAAGCGCACCCTTAGTTCAGCGGCCTTTACTTTGAGGTCTCTGAACTACCTAACGACTTACGAGATTCCAGAGGGATCTGATTAAGGAGCTATCTGATACCCTCTTAGGTAACCTGCCTGAGGAGCTGGCCCAGATGGTTGGATCTCAGCTGGCTATGATGTCATCCATCTCGAACTCGTCCATGAGGCTCATCTCGGTAGTAGAGCGGCGGTACAGGCATTGCCACGGAGACAAGCCTGGCTTCGCCTGTGTCATTTTGTGGAGGCCTTCAAGTCTTCATTCGATGCCCCATTTGATGGGTCCTCCTGTTTGGGCCCAAGGTGAAAGACACACTTACCCGCTGTGAACAGGAGGGTAAGACTCTGACTGCCAGGGGCACGATTTTCCACTCCCTTCGGCCTTATTCCAAGGCTAAAAGAGGAGGGAAGATGTGGTTCCGAGATCGCAGAAGTCTTACCCTCTCAGCAGGAAGGTTCCCTCCAGAGGCAGAGGAGGGGAAATTCATCAGGAAGACGCCGTCCCAGAGGCAGCAGAGGCCCCGCAACACTGGAGACCGCGAGTCCTTTCGTGGCTCCTCAACTTTCATAGTCCCTGAGGGATTGCCCGCTGTGCTGCTCGAGTCAGTCGGGGTCGCTTTTCAAGCACCTAAAGGCCTGGGAAAGGATCACTCAGGACCGATGGGTGCTTCAATTATCGCCGGAGGTTACTCCATCCCATTCTGTTGTCCCCACCTCAGTCCAAAGAATCCCGTCCCGCCACCCAGTCAACGGGATACCGCAGCCATAGAAATTTCAAAACTGCTGCAAAAGGAGCCATCCAACCGTCCCCGCAGACCAGATCGGATTAGGGACTTACTCAAGATTCTTTTAGTGCCAAAAGACCGGGGACTTGAGGCCCATTTTGGACCTAAGCAACCTAAACCATTCAGTCAAGAAGTCCAAGTTCGAATGGTCACTTTACAAACCATTCTCCGTTGTTGGAGAAAGGTGTTTGGATGTGCTCCATAGACCTCAAGGATGTATTACCATATCAAAATACATCAAACGTCCAGGAGACACTTGCTTCAGCCTAGGAAGCAGTCATTTTCAGTTTCTGCTGCCCTTTGGTCTCACCACAGATTCCCCAGGGGTTCACCAAATGCTTGGCAGTAGTGACTGCTCACTTGAGGAGTCTAGGATTCCAGGTGTTTCCGTACCTAGACGACTGGCTTCTAACTACCACCTCAAAGCATCTACTTCTACAGAGCCTGCAGGCCACAACATCACTGGGCAATTCCCTAGGAATCACCTTCAACTGGCCAAAGTCTGTGTTACCCCCATCTCAAAGGATAAAATTCATAGGGGCAGAGATAGATTCAAACCAGATGCGGGTCTATTTACCTGCAGACAGAATTCAGATCATACAAAATCAGGTTCGAGCCCTACTCCCCAAGTCCAAAGCCCCAGCCAGAATGGTCTTGCAACTATTGGGATCGATGTCTGCCACAGTTCTGCTAGTTCCCTTGGCAAGGTTACACATGAGAATCCTCCAGTGGCTTCTCTCAACTCAATGGTCCTTTCAGCAACTCCCTCTCAATCATCTAATATGGATCACAGAATCTTGCAGACGAGACCTTCGCTGGTGGCTAGTGTCTTCCAATTTGGATCAGGGGACGACCCTTTGCTCTTCCTCCTCCGCAGCCACGCTGACCACGGACGCCTCCCAGACGGGTGGGGGGCATTCCCTGGGCAGGTCAGTCCAGGGCAAATGGCATCCGAGAGACCTCTCACATCAACATCCTAGAGATGAGAGCAGTACTCCTCTCCCTTCAAGCCCTTCACTGTTACCTCCCTCAGGGCGTAATTGCTGTTCACACGGACAACATGTCAGTTGTCTGGTACCTGAACAAGCAGGGAGGGACCAGATCCTATCCTCTTTGCAGAGAAGCGATGAGGGTCTGGGAATGGGCAATCTCAACCAATCGCTTCCTAGTGGCAACTCACATACCGGCAAATCCAATGTCAGCCGACAGGTTGAGCAGGACCATTCTCTCCTCACGAGTGGTCTCTGAACATAACTATTACAAGACATATTTTCAGCGAATGGGGAGTTCCTTGTTGCACCTCTTCGACTCCTCTGAATGCAAGTGCAAGGATTTTTTCTCCTATCCCGGCCCGAAGAGCCCTATGGAAACGTTAGTCCATCCTTGGTCCACCGGCTTGCTTTATGCCTTCCCTCCAGTTCCTCTCCTACCCAAGGTAATTCAGAAGGCTTCTCTCTTAGGGAGCAAGATGATCTTAATTGCTCCTTACTGGCCTCGTCAAGTCTGGTTTCCCTATCTTCGGAAACATGCTCTGGAAGGTCCATGGTTCCTGGACCAGATCCCAGACCTACTGACTCATCAGTCAGGACTACTACACCAGTCCCTACACACATTAAGATTGACGGCCTGGCTCCTCCTCTTCCAACCATAGTCAGGAGACATGCACTAGACCCAGAGGTAGTGATATTGTCTTCAGCCCACAAGTCCTACGAAGAAACTTTATTCTAGCAAATGGAAAAGATTTGCTATATGGGCTCAACTCCGGGCCTGGACCCCATTTCAACTCCCGAGCAGAAGTACTCAAGTTCCTAACCTCTCTTTTCAACCAAGGCTCTTCAGTTTCTACCATCAAAGTACAATTGGCAGCAATTTCTAACTTTCATGAATCCATAGACCCACCTTTAATGAGCAACAGGTTGTGTAAGACCTTCTTGAAAGGTGCTGCTCTATTAAGACCTCCAGTTTCTCATCCTGCACCTCCATGGGATCTCGATATAGTATTACGTGCCTTGACTTCTTCCCCTTTGAACCGGCAGCTACCTGTGATTTAAAGTTTCTATCATGGAAGACAGCTTTCTAGTGGCAATTACTTCAGCCAGAAGGGTTTCAGAACTTCAAGCTTTGTCAGTAAAACCTCCGCTTGGTTTTTCATCCAGACAGAGTTTCCCTCAGACCTAATCCTTCTTTTGTTCCTAAAGTCTGCTCTACTTTATGCTTACAACAGTCATTAGAGCTCCCAGTGTTTTTCCCAAAATACTCCAATGAAGCGGAATTTATTTTCCACACACTAGATGTCCATAGGCAGTTACGTTTTATTTGGATAGGACCAAACAGTCAAGGAATACAGATCAGTTGTTTGTGTCCTTTGCAGAAAACAAATTGGGCAACGCAGTCACAAAGGTCACTATTGCCAAATGGATCAGGGACTGTATTACTCAAGCTTATATTTTTCTAACGAGGAGCTTTCCACGCTGTCAAGGCTCATTCTACAAGGGCTATGGCTACTGGTAGCATTTCATTCTAAGCTTGCTATTGATGACATTTGTGCTGCGGCTACATGGTCTTCCCCATACTTTCATTTCTCACTACAAATTAGATGTGGCATCTAGAGGACGAGCTTCATTTGGTTCCACAGTGCTCAGGAGTGTTTTCCAATGAGCCACCCGATTTAGGTGCTAGGACGCTGTCCCATCAGTCAGAATGTAGGAGATCGATCACATAACATCTTTTAGTTATGTACTCACCATAACTTCAGATGTTTGGGATCCATCCATTCCTAATAACCCACCCTCCTTCCCCTTCCTTGGAGATCAGAGGATATCAGAAGGTCCGTATCCTGTTGTTTCATCTTGAAACATCTAACAATGTTATATATACAAGCTGTGCATGTGTGCATGAATGCGGACAAACAAGATCTGGGGATTAGTGTTGGTGCATCCTGGGATAAAGAAAGCTCAGCCAATAAGAGGCCTCGCTCTATAGCATAAGCGTGCCGAGTCGGAGCTGAGGGATCGGCTCCGAACCCATCAGTCAGAATGTAGGCGAGATGGATCCCAAACATCTGAAGTTATGGTGAGTACATAACTAAAAGTTTTTAAACACTAACCTACAGCTCTGCTGAGGCCCTTCCAATTTACATCATTTTGACACTTAGGTTTTCTCAGGCCACAAACTGCATTATTTAGCAAGCTAACACCTGCTCAGGAAACTACAACAATACAATGCATTTCACATATACACTCTAGCAGAAACCAGAGCAATAAAGCACCTTCCATGTGTAAATTCTGGCTCTTAACTTTAACCTTAAAACAATGGGCATGAAACCTTCATCCAGACCTACTGGAGCCAACTTGTAAACAACAAAGAGATTCATAAGATCTTTACAGCTTCAAAAGACAGATTTGAAATGCTTGGCTTGGTTTTCCTTACAGCAGATGGCAATGTTGCAACAATCTTGAAGTTCACATTTTACAGTGTTTTCTTTCATTTAAAAACACAAGCCTGTATTTTACATTTATATATATAACATAGTTGATAGAATTATGTATCAAATTCTATTTGACTAGGTTGGCAGCCTTCGCCCATCTTCCTCCAATCTTCACCCCCCCCCCCCCCGGGGAACTCAAGCAAGTTTTTCAAGTGCCCCTTGAGAAACATTGCTTGAGAGTGTCAGGTCTATCTGGGTGTACCTCACCCCATTCCCTATCTTGAAAGCCCATCTGCATTGGCATTGCTACTCCCACTGCGGTGCTACACTGACATATCATATGCTTGCAACCCTAGGCTCCACCTTAGCAACTTGACATTTTGCTGACTGGCTCTGTTTAACCATGTTAGAGGGTCGTGTTCTATCATCACAGTGAATTCTCTTCCTTACAGACAAGGCTGAAGATTTGTAGTGCCCACACTATGGCTAGACATTCCTTTTCTATCACTGCATAGCATTTCTCCCTGGATTTGAGCCTACGACTGAAATAAACCACTGGGTGCTCTTCTCCATCTGTAGAAATCTGGCTAAGTACAGCCCCAACCCCATAGTTTGAAGCATCCACCTGCACAACAAATTCTTTGCTATAGTCTGGACTGGCTAACACAGGGGGTCCTCCCAAAGCTTCCTTAAGCTTCTGAAATGCCTGCTCACATGCTGGGGTCCACACTACATTATCTGGCCTTTTCTTCCTTGTCAAGTCTGTGAGGGGAGCAGCTATGGTACTATAATTGGGAACAAACTTTCTGTAGTACCCTGCTGTCCCTAAGAATGCCCTCACCTGCTTTTCAGTAATATGTGCAGGCCATGCCTGAATGTTTTCCACTTTGGCAGGTTCTGGCCTTATCTTACCACTCCCCACTCTATGTCCTAGGCCGGAGACCTCTGCCATACCCACCTGACATTTGCTCGGCTTAATGGTCAACCCTGCCCTCTGTAGTCTGCCCAGCACCTCCCTGCTATGCTGAAGGTGCTCTTGCCAGGAATGGCTGTAGATAGCAATATCATCCATGTAAGCAAGGACAAACCCTCCTGCTCCTGCTAAGTTATGATCTACCAGCCTTTGGAAAGTTGCTGGAGCATTCTTAATCCCAAAGGGCATCTTTCTAAACTCATACAAACCAAAAGGAGTCAAAAAGGCTGACTTCTCTCTAGCACTGGGAGTCAAGGGCACCTGCCAGTTACCCTTGGTAAGATCAGTGGTTGTAAGATACTTAGCCCCACCCAGCTGCTCTAGGGCATCATCTGCCCTAGGCATGGGGTAAGCATCTGCCTCTGTGTGACTATTTAATTTCCTGTAATCCCCACAGAACCTGGTGCTGCCATCCTTCTTTGGCACCAGTACCACTGGGGAGGCCCAGGGACTGTTGGACTCCTGAATCACCCCTAGTTCCAACATCTCCTGTACCTCTTCCCACATAATCTGTTTAACTCTCTCAGGCATCCTAAAAGGGGCCTGCCTGATATGCCTTTGAGGTCCTGTATCCACCTGGTGCTGCACTAGGTGGGTGCTCCCTTGTTTCCTGGTGAACATGCCCCCAACTCCTGCAACACTGCTCGGATTTCTTGAAACTGGGTAGGAGATAGCTGCTGGGACATTGCTACCCCTTCCACCGAGGGGTCAGCCTGAACATCACAAGGAAGATCAGTCACAAGATCTCTCTCAGACTCCTCCTGCAATCCACTGCAGATGCTCAGCACAAGTGCCTCCCTATCATGTTAAGCTTTCATCATGTTAAGATGGTACAATTTGTGCCCCTACCTTCTGCCTAGCAGTTCCACCATGTAATTAACATCCCTTACCTTTCTTACCACCTTGTAGGATCCCTCCCAAGCTGCTTACAACTTGTTGTGTCTGACAGGAATGAGAACCATCACCTGCTGCCCTACAGCATACTCTCTAGCTCAATCATTCCTGTCATACCACACCTTTCTCTGTTGTTAGGCTTCTGCCAGGTTCTCCTGGGCCAGGCCCATGAGTTCCCTGAGCCTTGTCTTGAGGTTCAGGACATATGCCACAACAGACTCCTTGTGAGACTCACACTAACCTTCTCACTCATCTCGATTTAAAGCTAGAGGTCCCCTCACCCTATGCCCATACAGCAACTCAAAGGGTGAAAAACCTGTGGATTCCTGGGGAACCTCTCTGTAAGCAAACAACAGAAAGGGCAAATATTTGTCCCACTCCCTCTTAAACTGATCTGCAAATGCCCGTAACATGGACTTGAGTGTAGAGTTTAACCTCTCAACAAGACCATTAGTCCAGGGATGGTAGGGGTGGTCTTCATGTGCTTCACCCCACAGGACTTCCACAGACAAGCCAGCAGGTCTGACATAAAATTGGCATCTCTGTCAGACAGTATTTCCTTTGGGAAACCTACCCTGCTGAAAATTTCTAGCAAAGCATTTGCCACCTTCTCAGCCTCAATGGAGGACAAAGCCACTACCTCAGGGTATCATGTAGCACAATCTACAATCACTAGGATATACTTTTTTCCCTGTGGAACTCGGGGTACTCAGAGGACCCACAATATCCATAGCTGCCCTCTAAAATGGCTCCTCAATCACAGGTAAAGGCATCAAAGGAGCTCTCACCTTCTCTCCTGCCTTGCCTACTTTTTGGCACTGCTCACAGGTCCTGCAGTACCCTGTTACATCTCTGGAAATTCCAGACTAATACAAGTTTTGCATAATATGCCTCTTTGTCTGTTTTATGCCCATATGACCTGCAAAGGGAATATCATGGGCTATGGCTAGAAGCACCAGACAGTAAGCACTAGGCACTGCCAACTGCTGTACTTTCTCACCTTCTAGCCCTCCCTCAGGGGCCCACTCTCTGTACAGTAACCCTTTGTTCCAGTATACAGATTTCCCCTTCCATTGAGAATCAGGTGCCTCTCTATCTACCTGCTTCAGGCCTTGCAATGTAAGGTCTGAGAGCTGAGCCTGTCTCAAGTCTCTCCTTGTAACCCTTCCCAGCTCCCCTTCCACAGGAAGTCTGGCATCCTCTGACAGTGGTGCCTTACTGTCAGCCTGAGTACTACTACTCACCTCTACCTTTGCAGTCACTCTGTCCAAGGGACCATCAGTATCCACAAGCAGCTGTGGCTCACGTTCAGTCTCACTGCTGCAGAGCAGCTCACTCCCTGAACTAACCACCTCAGCAGTCCTGGCTGCAAGTATGCAGTCTGTCTGGGTCTCCCCCAGGCTACCAGACTTACATGCGTGTCTCCAAGCCTGACTGCGTGTAACTGCACATGCGCAGGGTACTGCACTATCAAAATCATTCCCTATCAGGACATCTGCAGGTATATCCTCAAACACACCTACTAACTGGCTTCCTTTTCCACCCTCCCAGTCAAGGTGAACCCAAGCCAAAGGTATTTGGAATGGGATCCCTCCTAAAGACCTGACTGGTGTAGACTGCCGAGGCAAGTAGAGCTCCTCTGTAACCAGTGCAGGCTTTACAATGGTTATATCAGAGGCTGTGTCTCTCTTAGCAATGGCCTCTTTGCCATTCACTACTATAGGATATAACCTCTGGTGGTAGTTTTGCACCCTTGTTGTCCCAAGACAACCTACTATTGGCATTTTGTCTTTCCCACTTACTGGCTCTCTCACCTTTGGTTCCCTACCTTGCCTCCGTGGACATCTGTATGCCACATGGCCTCACTGGTTGCATTAAAAACATTTAACCCTAGCTCCTGGATGTGTACCTGGACTAGTGGCTTCCCATGCAACTGGCAGATTCTTTTGGGGCAGTCTGTGTTGCCACCATGGGTTCCTTTATTCCCATGAGCAGTACTGGGGGTCTCTTTCCTGTGCAGGGCTTCCCTGTTTGCTAGGTATAGGTCTCTCTTCATCCCCAAATCCTCTGAAGTAGCATACTGTCTACCAGCTAACCAGATCCTCATGACCTCAGGAAAAATGCTAAGGGCTTGTTCCCTTACCAAAATGTCTGCCAGCCCTTCAAAAGTGGTGATGTGACATCCACTCACCCAGTTATGAAAATAAGTGATCAGTTAAGCAACATATTCTCATACATTTTCATCTGCTTTGCGTCTATGCTCATGAAACCTTTACCTATACATTTCAGGTGTTAGCTTAAAACATTCCAACACGTGTCTTTTTACAGCAGTATAATCAAAACAGTCAGTGGCATGCATTTTTGATAAAGAAGTTACAGCTTTACCATGGAGTAAGGGGGTCAGGAACCGTACCCAGAGCTTTTGGTCAACTTCATACTGTTTACATGCCCACTCAAACATATGAATGAAGCTATCAAAATTATCCCCCTCTTTAAACTGTGGAAGAAATTTACTGACCTTTTGTGCTTCTGGGGTCCAGTTACTCCCTTCCCCATTACCTCCATGACTCTGGTGAAGTGTCACCATTTCCATCTCATGCCTCCTCTGCCGTTCATTTTCATCAGCTTGTAGACTCCTCATTTTCTCAGCTGCTTCTAGTTCCATATGCATGGCCTCCAACTCAAGTATCTTTATCTCCAGCTGGATTTTTAAGTCCACTGCAGAAAGGTTGAGCTGTCCATTCTCCAAGGATATTGCATCTCCACTGTCAGTTTGATTGCCTTCCAGGTTGCTGTTTTCTGATGCAGCTGTAACCAAGACTAAAATCAGGTCTGCCTTAGTCAGGTTTCCATGCACCAGTCCCCTAGCCTGGCACATCTCCACCAGCTGGCTCCTTGTCAGCTTTCCATACTCCTCTGCTGACATACTGCCTGCTTACTCTGACTAACACTAAGCTAATAAAATAAATAAAACAATTGTGATCTGAACTCTGAGTATACACTATGTGGCTGTTTTAGAGTACAAAGCACTTTTAGAGATCACTGTACATAAGCTACAGGAATTTGCTCTACCCACACCACTACAAGCCAATTAGTGTTTGCCAACTAATCAATATGTGATGTGGATCCCACCACAGCAAACCAATATGTGATAGGATATCCCAACCACTGCCACCAATATGTGATGCCCGTGCCCTGGCCCAGCAATCAAGGAGCCTCAATCCTCACCACTAACACCATGGAGGTTGTCTCCTAGAAGAGGAAAGGATAACTAATACACACAGTAAAGTACAATTTCCCTTAAGTGCACACAGAGATCACAGTCAGTCTGGGGCTGGTTGCTCCCTTGCTCACCAAGTCCCCAATAAGACTCCCTACTGGCACAGCTATAGGATCCAGATCTCAGCCTAGCTGGCAAGCTAACCTCCAGTAACCTCTCTGTCCAACCAGTGCTTCATGTCCCTGCCCAGGAAGCTGACACACACCCACACTTTGAGATAAGTATTTATACAATTTCACAGACACTCCTGGGAAAGGCTGACACAGATTCTTCAGCTGTGCCACTTTACCCAGACTATACGGTAGTAATTTCTGCCACCGCCAGCTAACATTATCAGCTGCTAAAAGGCCCTTAAGAGGGTGTCCAATTATTACTGTGCAATATTATTATCCAATTGGTAATGTGACTATTCAGTCTAAGGCTTATTTTAGAGTGGCCTATTACAATGAACTCTATAAATATGCAATGTACTCTAGAGCTTACTTCTCTATACAAACTAGCCACAGGTAAAGGTTTTTAAAATATTTAATAATAAATAATTAAAACACAAGACAATACTACTACACCACAGAGATATCTAAGAGTTCAGAGATCACACAGAAACTTAAAATAATACAGTAGGACAGGTCTGATGTAAAAGAAAAACACTTAATCTAACTTTCTAATCTTTAGCTGATTTTAAGAGAAAACACAGTGCTATAATCCTACTTACATACATAAAGCATAAGCAGTGCTGACTTAGATGTCCAAGATCAAAATGCTCCCAGTCTCTCACTGAACAATAGTTTGTAATCACTAACCTACAGCTCTGCTGAGGTCCTCCCACATTATATCATTTTGACACTTAGGTATTTTCAGGACACAAACTGCATTATTTAGCAAGCTAATACCTGCTCAGGAAACTACAACAATACAAGGCATTTCACATATACACTCTAGCAGAAACCAGAGCAATAAAGCACCTTCCCACATGTAAATTCTGGCCCTTAACTTTAACCTTAAAACATTGGGCATGAAACCTTCATCCAGACTCACTGGAGCCGACTTGTAAACATCAAAGAGATTCATAAGATCTTCTCAGCTTCAAAAGACACATTTGAAATGCTTGGCTTGGTTTTCCTTACAGCAGATGGCAATGTTGCAGCAATCTTGAAGTTCACATTTTACAGTGTTTTCATTCATTTAAAAACACAAGCCTGTATTTTACATTTATATATATATATATATATATATATATATATATATATATATATATATATATATATATAAATATACAGTTGATAAAAATGATGTATCAAATTCTATTTGTCTAAGCTGGCAGACCGCCCATCTTCCTCCAATCTTCACAGGACTACTTACAGTCAAGTGAAAAGCTAGGAGAAAACGTTCAGAAGTGGCTGGATGGTCGTTGCTTGTTAGTCCGTGGATGCAGCACACATATCTAAAGAAGCAGCTTAAGGAACAACCCATCTACCATTGCCCATAACTTCTTAGCAAGATTAATCTGCCTTCTGGAACACGACTGGACTGTGGGAATCAGCTGGCAAGGAACTAATCCTCACAGTTTAATCGTGTTTCATGAGACATTCTTGCAAGGCACAAGCAAAAATAAAAAATGGGAAGCAGCAAGGCTGAAGGGCAGAACATGCCTTCAAAAACAGTACAGTTGAGAAATGAATGGTCATAATAGGCCACTTTAGCACCACCCGTAAATCTGCCACTGGAAATGGAAAAATGTACACAACTGGCTGTACATTTTCTGATTCTGACAAAAGAACAGTGTGTTTTTTTTTCATGCCATGGACGTACAATGACTTTAAAAGGGGTCGGCGTGCACACCTGCACCCAGGCCCTAAATCCGCCTCACATTATATATATATATATATATATATATATATATAAATCAATATACAGATATAAATATATATATATATATATATTTATATATATATATATATATATATATACATATATATATATATATATATATATATATATATATATATATATATATATATATATATATATCAATATACAATATATTTGTATGTACATGTATACATATATCTACATATGTATATATATATATATATATATATATATATATATATATATATATATCCTTGTTATGTGTAAACATGACTGTTGTGTATACCTTCCCAGATATATCACACCATATTTATCTGATATAACAACATCTGATATAACACAAACTAGGTATTCCAAAGAAACTCAAGTTAAATCCACAAGGCACACTGGAACACACACCAAGAAATCTCCAAAGGAACTCCAGACAAGAGCAGAACTGAAGTCAAACTTGTTAAGCAACAATTTATTTCCACAAAGATTTTCGTTCAACTGATAGCTGAACTTCTTCAGACAAGCAGAGCAAACAACACCACATCTATATATACATCTCCCTTTACAAACACATGTTAAAACTAATTAACATTTAAAGGGACTATACCATAAATAATAAGACTGCAAGTTAAAAATAAAAAACTTTTAAACATGATCAATCAAATATTACCCACTAAATAAAAAACAACATCCTCAAATACTGGACATGTAAAAATCCTACTTAGACAAATATAAAATAAACCTGATCCAATAAAAAAATCAAACAATCATAAAGTGTTGCCCCAACGTTCACATTTCAAGATTTATAAAAGCATGCTGTTAATATAATGCTTGCTTAAATCTCATGCAAACATGTAGACAAATGGAATTAAGTACATGCCAATATATGTGCCACTACCATCAACACAAACATCAGATGGCCATTGCTTTATCTCAGTAGACTTCTTAATTTCAGTATGCACAAAAGAAAAACCTTGTCATTAAGACCCGGAGCTCTGTAAAATTCAACCTCAGCTGCCAAATCAATTCCTGCCTCTCTAACAATAACTGATAAGGGCCCCCTTTTACATCTAATGTAATTTGATTTGAAACCCTGAACACAAAAGGGTGAGTGGGATTCTCACTACAATGTTTGGCCAGGGAATTCTCTAACCTAGCCTTCATTATGCTGTATATATGCTCATAGATCCTTTCTTTCAACTTCCTGTCAGTCTTGTTTGACTTCAGTTCTGCTCTTGCCTGGAGTTCCTTTGGAGATTTCTTGGTGTGTGTTCCAGAGTGCCTTGTGGATTTAACTGGAGTTTCTTTGGTATACTTAGTTTGTGTTGTTTTTTGTATAGCTTCTGGCAGCACTGAGAATTTGTTTCCTGGTTCGCCGGTAATTTTACCTGCTTCTACACAATTTGGAGCGGAAGATGTTGGTAATTTAACAGCTTTGTTGAACGTGATGAATAAGAAACTCAAGGTTTTCTCTACTAGAATGGATAATTTATCCCAGTCGGAGAGTGGGCGTAGAGAAGTGGAGTTTATTGAACAGCCTAAGAGCAATTGTTCATCTGGTGTTAATACTATCGGTTTAGGGAGAACAGGATCCCAGAAGCAAGCGTCGAGTATGGTGGTGCCACCCACATTGACACTGTTGCCTGTTTCATCTCCCACAAGGACATCGGAGTTCCCTGATGTCTCTACTTGGCTTAAGGAATGTGCATCTATTACTGAACTCCATGGTTTACCTAATAAGGATCAGCGAGTCGAAGACAGTGTTTCCTTGCTAAACCAGTTAAAAGTATTAGATCAGAAGTCACTCAGAGCCAAAAAGTTACAACTTGAAATTAGTTACTTTGATGAATATAGGAAAGCTGGTGTGGTTCCTAAAGGCCTGTGCTCGTGGCAGTATCCTACAGGTTTAACTGCAGGGTCTGACTTTCATACGGACCTGATGAATTTGTTTGACAAGCACGGATTTGAGTTAATGCAGTTAATGTGTCAACATTAAAACGGACAGTTGACTGTTTGTCTTTTGAAATAGCAGCATTGGATAGAGACATTAAACAACATGAGGACTTTACCTGATACAGGTATGACTATTCAAGAATTTTCTCTACAATTACTCAACATTTGAATAAGAATGCTGAGAATAAGCTGAAGAAGTTAAAGAGAGATATTGAGGCATACAAGAACCACACCGCTTACCCAGTACCCCCTCCCTCACAGGATACATGCTGGACCTGATCATCACCAACATGGGGACGCTATGCTCCAGACCAGAAGTGTATCCCTCACTGGTAAGATCAGACCATAAACTAATCTCACTGGATATTCACATCCCGACCCCACCCCCTGCCCAGAAAACCACAGTGAAAAACTTCTCTAAAGCAAATTTCACATTCCTCAAAACTGAGGTGGAATCCTTCAAAGCCCCCGGGCCTGTGGAAAATACAGCCCAGACCACAGAATCCTTTATAAACGCATTCTATGAACACCTTCAGGAATGCATGGATCATGCAATCCCAAATAAAACCAAGACCCAATCCACCAAAGGCAGACGTCCTGTCTGGTGGACCCCAGCCATAAACAAACTATACAATAGAAGGAGGAAGCTACTACATGATAGAGCAAAATCCCAAAAAGGGAAGGCATCTCTGATCAGTATTAGCAAAAAAATACGGGCACTCATAACATCATCTTATGCCAGCTTCGAGAGAGAAATTGCACAGAACACTAAGGATATTTCTTTAGTAATGTTAGGAGCCTGCGTGGGAATTCCCTGATATGCTCAGAATTAGTCCAAAATGACAAAAAATACAGGGAACCCACAGACATTGCCAACATCCTAGCTGACAGGTTCAGCGCAAACCCCCCCCCCCCCTCCCACCAAAAGGGCAAATATCTATCCCAGCAGAGTGCTACCCCCCTGACATCTCAGATGCTCAGGTAAGAGCCGCCCTCCCCAAACCAAAAAACACAGCATCAATGGGACCAGATGGTGTCCCAGGCTGCATCCTACATGAACTCCAAGAAGAGCTAAACTCAAACCTAAAACTACTGTTCAATGTTAGCCTTACTACAGGATATGTACCCAAAGAGTGGTGTACAGCAACAGTGGTCCCTCTCCACAAAGGTGGTACCTCAACGGATCCTGGAAACTATCGCCCCATATGCCTGACTAGCTTGGTCTGCAAAGCTATGGAAAGGATCATCATGGAGATCATAAATAAAGATATTGGGGACCTACAGACACTGGATCCTATCCAGTTCGGCTTTGTTAAGGGCAGATCCTGCCTCTTACACCTCGTCGATTTCTTTGAAACAGTCACCAAGGCCATTGACAAGGGGAAGGTGGTCCACACAGCCTACCTGGACCTCGCAAAAGCCTTCGATACAATACCCCACTCGGGCATTATAGATAAGCTCACCAGCTTAAATATAAACCCCTATATCACTAGATGGGTTGCAAACTGGCTCAAGGACAGAACCCACATAGTTAGAATTGCTGGAGCCATGTCAGACTCCAAACCAGTTACAAGTGGCATCAAACAAGGCTCAGTCCTGGGACCACTCTTGTTCGGTATATATTTCTCGGAGGTACAACATGGAAGGACTGTGGCTGACCAAGTTCGCAGATGACTGCAAACTGGGTGCCATAATAGACTCTCCAGCCGACACAAGCATCCTCCAAAAGGGCCTCATAGAAACAGACAACTGGTGCCAGAGCCATGGCCTCAAGCTAAATGCCAAAAAGTGTATAGTCATCCCCTTTGGCAAAAACAAAATGCCCACAAATTACCACATAGGTGGTAATCCATTAAGTACAGAAGAAGTAATTAGGGACCTGGGGATGCAAGTTGATAGCAATCTCTCATTTGACAACCACATGGCCAAAGTGGTTAGAAAAACATTTTATATAGCCCACCTAATCATGAAGGGATTCACATCTAGATCAGGGGAGGTCATCGTGCCTCTTTACTCATCCCTCATCAGGCCCATAATTGAGTACAATGGCCCTTTTGGGATGTACCTTTACCAGACACCTGTAGCAACTGGAAAGACCCCAAAAGTACCTCACCAAGAGGATCAAAGGGCTCAAACAGATGCCATATGCTGCCCAGTTAAAGAAACTCCAGCTCTACTCAGTGGCATACCGCCTGCTCAGAGGCGATCTGTGCCTGACGTATAAAGCTATGTCCAACCCAGAATTAATGGACATGCTGCACCTCATAAAATCCAAATCCCATCGAGCTACGAGCTTGAGTGACTTGAACCTCAGCACTGAAATAAATAGGACATGCTGGAGGGACAGATTCATAACCCAGAGGCTCCCTTCACTCTGGAATAAAATCCCAGTCCAGGTTAGGCAGAGTCCCTCATTGACTCTCTTCAAGAGGAATCTTGATGAGTGGATGGGAGATTGTAGGTTTACCCCAGGTATCACTTCTGTGTCACTGTTAGACAGAGGCACAGTATACTAACATCGAAAAAGGGCATAGCAAAATTAATTTAAAATGGGTGGCGAAAGCCAAACACACTCTGGCTAGTCTTATAAATGCCCTAGGGCAGATAGCCTAGTATGAACCTATGAACCTTTGAACCTATTTGGATACACTTATTTCCTATTGTAAAGATGGTTTCAAGTCTGATATTTATTGTAAGGATACTTTTTGTAAGCATTATTCTATTAGCCACCCATTAGCACAAAAATGTTTGGTTAAGGAGCAAGCGATTTGTGTAGCCAGGATGACCTAGCATTATGAGGATGTCTGGGATGAATTGTTAACACTTGGAAGTATGTTCTATGCTACTGGCAGCCCTAAAATTTTAGTAGACATTACTACTGAAGAAGTTTACAAAGACTGGGGTGGTAGGTATAAACACTGAACAGGCTTGAGTTCCCCAATCAACTTCTTTTCTATCGACTTAATATTATCCACTCCATCCTCTACAAACCCTCCTTCTGCCCTAATATTTCCAACATCTTAAATTACTACCTCCCAATCAGAAAACTTACAAGCATCAACCAAAACCTCCTTGACATTTACAATCCTAAAAAATCAATTGGTGAAACCCTCTACAACTATCATCTCTCTATCAACTGGAATAAACTACCTTTAATAATCAGATCTATCACACAGCCCCACCCATTTAAAATCACCCTAAAAGTCCACTTTACAAATACCTGGACCTGTACCAGTACACAAACACCATGAACTTAATTACCTGATCCTCTTTGCATACATCCCCTTCTCAATTCATATGTAATTCTCACTACAGAACTCTAACCCCCAGATTCAGCAAGTTCTGCATGGAGTGCAGGAATAGCCGAAGAGCTACTGCACGTAATATGGCAGACGAGTGATCCAGGAACGAGCTCACAGGGAGTGCACTAGAGCTCCTACACTATTCCTGCATGGACACCTCTGCTACATGCAAATTACCTCATTTGCTGGTGAAAACCATGCAGATGAGGTGAATTAGCGATCCAGGAAGCAAGCAGGCAGGCGTCTGTGCAGGAATACTGTAACCTGCAGAAATGTATTCAGTTACTAAATGAATACATTTCTGCAAATTACAAAACCGAGGCATGACAGCTCAAATGAAAGCATGTATTCAATGTAGTAAGCATGCCAATGGACAAATAAATGGCCACTGGCATGAAAAATAGTTTCATTTTTATAGAAAACAAGTTTATTTCTTTGGGCCGATGTCAGCCGTTTAAGCGTAGGGCAGCGGTGTGCAAATAGGATCACCACGAAAAAAGAAAAAAGGGGGAAATAAGCTTTCATACACAAATCAGCATTTTGCCATAATAGTCAAAGGCATGCATAAGACAACAATACCAGGGAATAGTGGTTGCTAAGGGGGAAGGCTCAGTGTGAGTGTGGTAACTATGAATTAGCATTCTGGTTTATGTAACTGAAGGGAATGATACTGAATCACAGATTTCCTCTCAGTGTTAGCTTGCACCCAACCATGTAGGTGCAGCAATACCATTGTATAAGTCTAAGAGGTGGATGACCTCATGAGGAGGAGTGTCATGCATGCTGTAAGCTTATTGGAGCTGTGTGGCCTGTGTTTGCCCTTAGCTAAGGAAGGGTGTATGTCTGAGGCTGCCTAGCAGTGCTTACATTGCATAAACGAGTGTGCGTGCCACGCACCGGATTTAAAAAAAAAAACAGGAAAGAGCAGCTCTGTTCACATCTGAGCACTGGGTATGTGCAGCACACCTTGGGGCTTAAACGGGAAGGCAACAGGAAGGGAAAACAGCAATAGGAAGTCAATCAAGGAGAACTAGCATACCTGACAGGTGAAATGTATCAGAATCAGCCAATTGCACAAACAAAATCCCAGCACACTACTATAAACTATGCAAACACCTTTCTGTTTTTCCCCACAAACTCTACACCACTAGTGTACACAGACAGGGAAATTTACCTGACAAAACTAACAAAATGTTAGGGTCTGCTGTTGCTCTCATACATCAATATGTGCAAGAGACTGAGGGTGGTGTGGATGTGAATGCTGACAACCATCCCACATTGAGGAAGAGGAGAAGAGTGCACAGACACATGGTAACCTACCAGGGGCTACATGAGCTGGAGATAGTGGAGCACTATAGGGTGGACAGGGATATTCTACAGCAAATTGCTGAGCTGTGACGACCCCGCCTCACACACAGAACCAACAGAGGGGAACCCATCCCAGTGCATACCAAGGTATATGCAGGCTTAAGAATACTAGCCACAGGTACCTTCCAAAGGGAAAATGGGGATATCATGGACATCTCACAGGCATCAGCATCCAGGGTACTCCACCAGTTCCTGGATGCCATGTCAGCACATGTCAGTGCAGACATATATTTCCTCAACACCTGTGAGGCATTGACCAGCAATATGCATCTCTTACACCAAATATCAGAATACCCTAAGGTAGTGGGTGCTATAGACTGCATGTATATACACATCAAAGCACCACCCAGTGAGAGGGGTAGAGTCTACATAAACCACAAGGGCTTCCCCTCCATCAACTGCCAGGTCGTGTGCAATGCCTAGGGGATTATCTTGAATGTGTATGCTGGCAACCCTGAAAGCTATCTCGACTCCCACATCTGGCATATGACACAGCTGTACCAGTTATTTGGCAGTGGGGACAACCAATATGGCTACCTAGTGGGGGATGCTGGCTACGCATTGGAGCCGTGACTGATGACACCCCTCAGAAATGCATACATACCTGAACAAGAACTCCATAATGAGGCACACGCACAAACCAGAATCATAATAGAGCATGTGTTTGGGATGTTCAAGTCACAGTTCCACTGCCTGGACATATCTGGTGGAACCTTGCAGTACTCTCCAGTTGAATATACACAAATGTTCATAGTATGTGACATGCTACACAATATGATCCTGTGGAAACAGCTGCAGCAGGAACAGCATGGGACAAGGCCACACAGTCTCCCAAAATTGCCAAGGTCATCACAGGCACAAAGTGACTCAGAGGAGGAACTACCTGAGCCTGCCCATGTAGGCATTCCCAGTATGCCCAGGCCTTGACAAAGAGGCAACACATAGCACATACACTGACACAGTAGGGACCTAGGGAATGGCATCTCTCTCTGACTCGCACATACAGTAAAAAGGATGCCAAACATGACACATCCTTTGCTTTACTATGTATAGGGAGTGTACTATGTGCATCCAACATAGTCAGCCCCCAGCACCATCCTCAATACTGGCCCAACCACAAGGTAAGTCGATCTTCCTATCAATTACTGGATGTAGTATATGTTCTGATAGTTGTATCTTTGGTATGGATGTGAGCATGCAAGGGAATCAGGTGGTTGAATGGAATGGCAGCAGATAGTGGACACCTATATGGGCAGCATGAAATCCATAACAAATACTGGTGTCAACATACTAGGCAGTACTAGACAAGGTGACATATCCCACGGCAGTACATGTGGTGGCCCGAATGTGCGCCCATAGGACACACACATGCATGTCAGTGAGGCTCACATACCCATCATCAGCCTCAGCCAGCAGGACAGGTGTATATGACCATAAAGAAAGGCTGGGCTAAGGCCTTCAGTTGATGGCAATGGTGAGCAGACCCCTTCCAGACCTACACAGACAGACTACAACAGGTCTGGCAGTTGTATGCTAGTTCTGAATGGGTAAGATGTCTGAAACTGAAATGTAGGTCAATAAAACCTAAGATCTGTACTCTACTGATATGCCTCCAGTCAGCATGATAGGTCAGAATACAATATGAAATGGAAGCCAAAACAGTACCTGAAATACCAGTGCAGTCATAGCAAATGCTTAAAGTCATCAGGTTTGCCCCTCCCCACAATCCTATGTAGACATGCAGTAACATGTAAGTGTGAGGAGTAATATCAGTGTAGCACAGATAACCCGAGCTGGCCCAATCTACAGGATAAATTGTTGCATGTGTACAATATGCAGGGGTCTCTGTGTTATGTTGTTGTGTGTTCAATATTGTCTGGAAGTGGGCAGCATGTAGGTATGGAGGGTTGTGTCTTGGTGGGCTGTGGGCAGTACTGTGGTTGACAGGGCCATGTTCTGACAACTGCAGTGCCAACGACAATGCTTCTCAGCAATACCCATGTCAGCAGTCATCCAAACTCACTGTCCAGATGTCAATATCTGTCACCATCTGAAAAGATGGACATGCTATGAATGTGGACCCATACATACACACAGTACACAGGTGGAAGTACACTAGACAGAGTGCATAAAATGTAACTTTTAACTGCACCAACTTTGGAATTGTAAATACAGGTTAGCAGCAAATTAGTTGTCCGTGTAGTATGGAATACTGATGTAGTCTGGCCAATCACTGGCAGACCACAAAAGGCCCAGTTATGAAGTAATGAGAGGCTACCTATGTCCTCACGCAAGTCAGCATAATGGGAATGTCCTAGGTATATATGTGAGCCAGCTGCAAGTAGCTTCCATATCACACATGCACTCAGCTCACCCCACCATCAGTCACAGGTTTATCACAGGTCATATCCTTGCTGTTGGGAATGAGTACAGTATGACCACACTTCTGTATGGGAATACCCACAGAATGCAGCATGCTGAAGAAGTGTTCTATGCAGGTGTGTCCCTAGCTGTAAGCAGCATGCTGCCTGCATCCATACCAATGGATCAATATGGACAGGAACTATTGCCATTAACACCTCACACACTTACCGTGCCACCTCAGGGGAATCCTCTGACTTGCAGTGTGGGATTGTAGGAGTGATAGAATGCACTGGCCTGCTACAGATGGCTTGAATCACTAACAAGTGGCCCACAGTCCTCTGTCAAAGGCCTGTGTCTCACCCATAGTGCCAATTTATTGTATCTCATGGGGTCCAAACTATGAACCTAACATAGTTAACAGAACCCAAATGCAAGGCCATGTTGACAAATCCCAGTAGCATGCCCCCCATGTCCTACTGGATGAAGTGTGGACCAATCCATAAATACTGCTGGGATGAAGGGCCAACTATAGGGGTACTTCACAGATATTGCTCGCATAAGGTTAGGAAGAGGATAGAATAACAGAGTGGGGGGGTGTAGAAGCATGGACATCATGGAGTGTGTATGAGTGCCCATGCTAACCATGCCTGCAAACCTGCTCATGTACCAGAATGTGAAGGAGAACTGACCAGATATATGAACCCTCCCTCTCGGTAACCTGAGTGAATCTGTACATCTGAGAAGTATGGCGACAGCATGATACGGCCATTCTGTTAAGTCGATATATATACAAGAAGGGGATACCCAGCCGCTATATTACCAAGGTGCTTGGCCATTTGCATAGACCCATCAGCAAGTGTCTGCAGCTACCCCTCCAGAATTGCAGGTGTGTGCAAAAATGTGTAGGCTGCTGACCACTATACTGGACTCAGCTTCATTCATCTTGAATTTCCCAGGAAATAACTGTGAGCAAATCTTTATATCTGTCAGTAGTTGATGACATAGTACATCACAGTGTAAAAAAGTACATCTGTCTGAACATCTCTGCCAACATCAACCATGTAACACAAGCAGCACAAACAGCAATAATTACAGTATACCCTATCTGTCGCCCATTGTGACTCCATATTGTCAACCTATCTACAGATATCCTGCAAAAACAGGGTGCTAGCTGTAGGTGTAGAAAACCAAACCCCGGACTGGAGTACAACCCTTCCTGGAATGGATTCACACACTCAATACAGAAGGTCATACTGTGCATACTCCTACACTTAGGGAAATGAAGCTCATGTCTGACAACACAGTGGACTACACATATCTGTCATTCGCAGATGTCTGTGCACACACACCATTTATGCTTCACCCACACACTCGAGAGGAATACGCGCACATATCCAAGTCCAACACATTAAAATATGCCAAACATAGACACACAGAGATGTGTGGAAGAGGGAGACAGACAGTGGCAGAGAGAATTCCATTATGAGGCTTGTCCCACCTACTACACATCCAATTGGCCGATATCACATGATGTGCTAATGCCAATCACTGTAGACATTCCTTTCGGTAGCCCTCAGCCCTATAGTGTCTGTGGTGCTTGTGATAGCTGTGTAACATGATAGTACAAATCAGTATTAAATTTGTGTACTCATTCCTGTCAAATGTAAAGTTGTATGTGACTGAGTGTGTGTGTGTGTGTGTGCTTCCATAGGAATAATTTATGGCTCATTCACACACATTGCACTTCCCATTGACCATGTTAGCACTCCTGCTGATGTCAATGTCCTTGAAATAACCCTTTTGCCAAGTCACAGCCCTATAAGCTCTATGGTGCTTGCGATAACTGTGTAATACTGTAGTGTTGCAAACTAGATAGGTAGGAGTTCTAATCCCAGATATGACAGCTGTTAAATTCTGTGTGTGTGTGTGTGTGTGTGTGGAGATGAATGATATTGAGGCGCTTCACACTCACTACACCTCTCATTGCCCTACTTTAGCACGTCTGCTGATATAAGTCAGCTTGAAATAACTCTTTGGCCAAGTTTCAGCCCTATACGCTATGTAGCACTTACGATAACTGCATATCACTATAGTGTAGTAAAACAGTTAGGTAGGAGTTCTAATCCTGGACTTGGCAACTGTGATAATGTGTGTGTTTGTGTGAAAGAGTGCATGTGTCTTTGTTGACACCAGATTTTGGGCACATTCACACTTACTACACAAGGACCAGTGTGTCTTTGTTGACACCTGATTTTGTGGACATTCACAGTTACTACACTTCCTTTACCCCTCCTTTAGCTCTGCTTCTAATGTCACTGACCTTCAAAGATACCTTTGGACAATTCTCCAGCTTATAAGGTCAGTGGCGCTTGCAATAATTGCATAATACCATAGTGTAGCAAACTATTTAGGTAGGAGTTTTAATCCTGGTCCTGGCAACTGTGATAATGTGTGTGTTTGTGTGAGAGAGTGTATGAGTCTTTGTTGACACCTGATTTTGTGGACATTCACACTTACTACACTTCACTTACCCCTCCTTTAGAACTGCTGCTGATGTCACTCACCTTCAAAGATACCTTTGGACAGCTCTCCAATGTATAAGGTCTATGGTGCTTGTGAAAACTGTGTAATACCATAGTATAACAAACTAGTTAAGTAGGAGTTCTAATCCTGGTCTTAACAACTGTGATAATGTGTATGTTTGTGTGAGAGAGAGTGTGTATGTGTCTTTGTTGACACCTGATTTTGTGGACATTCACACTGACTACACTTCCTTTACCTCTATCTTTAGCACTGGTGCTGATGTCACTTACCTTCAAAGATACCTTTGGACAGCTTTTCAGCCTATAAGCTCTGTGGCATTTGCGATAACTGCGTAATACCATAACGTAGCAAACTAGGTAGGTAGGAGTTCTAATCCTGTTTCTGGCAGCAGTGATAATGTGTGTGCTTGTATAAAAGAGTGTGTGTGTCTTTGTTGACACTTGATTTTGTGGACATACACACTTACTGCACTTCCTTCACCTCTCCTTTGGTACTGCTGCTGATGTCACTCACCTTCAAAGAGACCTGTGGATAGATTTCCACTATGTAAGATCAGTGACGCATGTGATAAATGCGTAACACTGTAATAGCAATACATAGCTAGGATGGGGTTTGAAACTCAGTACTGCCAAATGTGTCATCAATATCCTGTGTGGGTGCTGGGGTGATTGTGTAATAACAGGATACATTGCGGGTGGGTTTTGCTACATTATTATATTGAGGACCTATATCTCCCAATGTCCACATTACAAGGCCAACAGTTGTCAAACACTGTAGAGGTCGTTGTTGACAATCCATAGCCATAATTATCTACTGCCATGTGCAAAGACTATGTGACAGTATGGATTAGTGAACAATATAGGAAACCATTATAATACTCAGAGCCCACTCTACACCCTCAGATCATACACAAACATGCTTGGCTCTTTCTCTCTTCCTTTCTTTCTTTTTGTCTCTCTGTCTCTCTGTCTCTCTCTCTCTCTTTCTTTCTCTCCCCCTCTCTGGTAGATGTGGAAAAATATATCTGTTTTGCATAGGCAGCAGCTTGACTTTTGTAGGTAATGCTCATGATCAGCTGATGGCCTGTGCACGGATTGGAGTCCCCCACTTGCTAATTGCATGTGGAATAGCTGTGGTATTATTCCTATAACCAGTTGCATGGAAATACACTCCTGTAACTAAGCATTTCATGTGGGTGTTGGCCCTTTTACTTCATTGTGAGCAGGACTTCATGTGGGTGTCTGAAAAACAGCATCACAGAGGGTAGTTGGAAATACCTCTTACAATAAACACTGTGGAGACAGGCCAACAAACTAGAGGGGGATGTTCCAGACATGGGGACAGAATGTAAGTACTGCTGTTCTACATTTGAAGTAAAGTTGGTTGGGTCACTATTAAGTCAGAAAATGCACTAAATTCCAAACACTGCTTAATCGAACCTACTTACATGAAATGGCAAAATCCCAAAAGCATGGCATAGCAATTTTTTTCCTGGGGAAAAAAATCATTGGGCTGTTTTCGGGACTTTGCCATTTCCTCCACTGTGGTATGATCTCAAAGTTGGTATATTTAAGAAGGGGGTGGCGGGCACAGCCCCCCACATTGGGGGTGTGGGGGTCGAAGCTCCCCATTTTATTTTTATTTAATTTATTTATTTTTTTAACGGATCAGCGATTTTTCCCTGGGAAAAAATCTCTGATTTGTTTGTTCAACATTTTGTTATTTTGGTGTTAGTGGGTCGATATATAGCATTCACAATTTAGTGCATTTAGCTTATATAATATAGACCCATATTTGTTTAACAGGGTTTGTGTGGATATGGCTGTTGTGCATGATTTAAAGTCTGGCATGACAGTGTTATGTGGTTGAGAAAACTCTCACCTGTAGGGCTATCTGCAGACTGGTCATAGTTTGGAGTCTTAGATGTGGTGTGTTACTCACACATTTTCTATCTTTATAAATGCAGTAGCATACTCTGATGATTACAGTCAGTAAATGGTAACATCCATGTGTGTTATTGACTTCATATCCCTCAGAAGAGATATCTCACAACAAACCCTGTTACACCAGCTATTTTCTCAGTTTATCACATCAATATGTCAATATTGGCCCTGTGTTTGTGCCTCTATCCCCAAAGTCTGTCACTCTTTGTCCATATATCATGCAATAAGAGGTGGATATGTACAGGATATAATTATTTACTGCCATCATTCCTGATATCAAACCAGTGATATATCAGAGTTCCAGACATGTTATGTGTAGGAGGCCGTATATTTGAGGACAAAACTTGGACATTCTGTTGTAGTCTGTACAGCAGTGAGGTCTTTGCACTTATGTTGATTGTTGACAGAGTGTCAGAACTGTGTAGCAGTGTATTGTGAATATGTTATTTGGCCTGTGTACAGACTGGGGTACATGTCAGTGTTCTTGGTCCTGTTCTATCTGACATTGCATGCTGCTCCAGTTTCTGGTACCTTATCAACTTATATGTCTGTTGGGCCAGACTGAGACATATCCCATACCACAGTCAGACATCAGACTACACTGTGAATTGGACCAGTATATGTAGGGTTAGTGTGTGAGTGGCAAATATGATGATGAGTTTAGTTCACACAGTCAATCAACCGCACTATTAATTAGGCTTAAATAATGTGACTGTGTTGAGATTAGTTGTGAGTATGCACTTTCACTCTTTTGTCTGTTGCTCCTTGCTGTTACATGCCTGTAGGGCCTGCTATATTTGCAATTACATGTGTATTTCCCCATAGGAAAATTGGGTTAGTATTGTGGCAGTCTGCCTGTAGTTTAGACAGTGCTTGATGACATGCCTAGCAGCTCAGTGTATTTACTCTAGTGTGATGTTATGTCCAGATATTTGTCAGATGTAGTGTTGCTTGGCCAACATACGTGCTGTATATTTCTGACAAAGCAATGGGATGCTGTGAAGATGTATGTCACTAACTACTGGGAAGTATGTAGGCTTGGGACTTCTGATCCTCCAGTTAATATGTGTTAGGACAGACATGATGGTGTGAATGCATCAACTGTGTGAGCTTGTCTACTCCAGGATTTCATATATATCCCCATTTTCATGCCTTTAAACATCCTCTTTGTCAGGCTTGATCAACATTACTTGCACTAAGGAGCTCTGTGTATACCTCTCGACTGACCAGCTTGTTTCAGACTGTCCACGTTTATTGCTCATATTTCTGCTGTATTCCACAGGATCATTACTGTGGTCTGTGTGGTACTTCACTATGATGATTTTATGATGTCTGTCAGTAACTGATGGCATACATGTCAGTTTCAGAAGAACCTTCCTTCAGAACATGTATGTTGACACAACCCCTGTTACTGTGGAAACATTTTACATTTATAACTGCAATACTTATATTATGTTCCCTTGCAGAGGTTGAGAGTTATGGTGCTGAGGTATGGCTCCACTACATGTTATGGGCATATGTTTTATATATGTATATATATATAATATATATATATATATATATATATATATATATATATATATATATATATATATATATATATATACACACCTATATGTGGGTATATACATGTGTGTGTGTGTATACATATATATATATATATATATATATATATATATATATATATATATATATATATATATATATATATATATATTGTTGTATATACCTTCTCAGATGTATCCCACCATATTTATCTGATATGTGCATATTTAGATATAAAAACATGACTGATTCAACACTATTTTCACTAACAAGTAGTAAACAATTGTAGTAGTCAAAGCAGTTGTTCACTGTTATTCAGTACATGTACTGAATTATATATTTGAAAAAGCAAAAGATATATTTGCAGCTCAGATGGCTTAGTGGTTAAGTGCTGTGACTGTAGTCTAGAGAGTCCTGGATTCAAGCCCTGCCAGGGCTGTTTCTTTTGCTGCTAGGCAGAACAAGGACTGTTAGATATAGAGAGATTAAGGACATTTTGAGCAGCTTTAAGTGTGTTTGTGTGGTGTTTGCATGACACTAAGCGGTGCTAATGTATGGTTAAACAAATATGCACTTAGACCGTGTAGGCTTTGCTTACCAGTGCACAAATCTGCTTAGCATTTACATTTAAGCAATGCTTACACCTGATAAACATAGCTCAGCCCTGGTAACCAGTGATCACATTCCAGTCTGATATAATAGCAGGGTAATGATATAGGTTCATAGGTTCATAGGTTCATACTAGGCTATCTGCCCTAGGGCATTTATAAGCCTAGCCAGAGTGTGTTTGGCTTTCGCCACCCATTTTAAATTAATTTTGCTATGCCCTTTTTCGAGGTTAGTATACTGTGCCTCTGTCTAACAGTGACACAGAAGTGATACCAGGGTTAAACCTACAATCTCCCATCCACTCATCAAGATTCATCTTGAAGAGAGTCAATGAGGGACTCTGCCTAACCTGGACAGTGATTTTATTCCAGATTGAAGGGAGTCTCTTTGTTATGAATCTGTCCCTCCAGCATGTCCTATTTATTTCAGTGCTGAGGTTCAAGTCTCTCGAGCACATAGCTCGATGGGATTTGGATTTTCTGAGGTGCAGCATGTCCATTTATTCTGGGTTGGACATGGCTTTATATATCAGGCACAGATCGCCTCTGAGCAGGCTGTATGCCACGGAGTAGAGATGGAGTTTCTTTAACTGGGCAGCATATGGCATCTGTTTGAGCCCTTTGATCTTCCTGGTGAGGTACTTTTGGGGTCTTTCCAGTTGCTGCAGGTGTCTGGTAAGGTACGTCTCAAAAGGGGCATTGTACTCAATTATGGGCCTGATGAGGGATGAGTAAAGAGGCACGATAACCTCCCCTGATCTAGATGTGAATCCCTTCATGATTAGGTGGGCTATATAAAATGTTTTTCTAACCACTTTGGCCACGTGGTTGTCAAATGAGAGATTGCTATCAACTTGGGTCCCCAGGTCCCTAATTACTTCTTCTCTACTTAATGGATTTCCACCTATGTGGTAATTTGTGGGCACTTTGTTTTTGCCAAAGGGGATGACTATACACTTTTTGGCATTTAGCTTGAGGCCATGGCTCTGGCACCAGTTGTCTGTTTCTATGAGGCCCTTTTGGAGGATGCTTGTGTTGGCTGGAGAGTCGATTATGGTGCCCAGTTTGCAGTCATCTGGTAACTTGGTCAGCCACAGTCCTTCCGTGTTGGCCTGTACCACCGAGAAATATATACCGAACAAGAGAGGTCCCAGTACTGAGCCTTGTGGGATGCCACTTGTAACTGGTTTGGAGTCTGACATGGCTCCAGCAATTCTAACCATGTGTGTTCTGTCCTCGAGCCAGTTTACAACCCATCTAGTGACATAGGGGTTTATATTTAAGCTGGTGAGCTTATCTATAATGCCCAAGTGGGGTATTGTGTCGAAGGCTTTTGCGAGGTTCAGGTAGGCTGTGTGGACCACCTTCCCCTCGTCAATGACCTTGGTGACTGTTTCAAAGAAATCAACTAGGTTTAAGAGGCAGGATCTGCCCTTAACAAAGCCGAACTGGGTAGGATCCAGTGTCTGTAGGTCCCCAATATCTTTATTTATGAGGTCCATGATGATCCTTTCCATAGCTTTTCAGACCAAGCTAGTCAGGCTTATGGGGCGATAGTTTCCAGGATCCGTTGAGGCACCACCTTTGTGGAGAGGGACCACTGTTGCTGTACGCCACTCTTTGGGTACATATCCTGTAGTAAGGCTGAGATTGAACAGTAGTTTTATGTTTGGGTTTAGCTCTTCTTGGAGTTCATGTAGGACGCAGCCGGGACACCGCCTGGTCCCATTGATGCTGTGTTTTTGCTTTGGAGAGGCGGCTCTTACCTGAGCATCTGAGGTGTCAGGGGGGCAGCACTCTGCTGGGATAGATATTTGCCCTTTTGGTGGGGAGGGGGGAAGAAGTTTGCGCTGAACCTGTCAACTAGGATGTTGGCAATGTCTGTGGGTTTGGTGTATTTTTGTCATTTTGGACTAATTCTGAGCATATCTGGGAATTCCCACCCAGGTTCTTAACATAACTAAAGAAAGCCTTGTGATTATCCTTAGTGTCCTGTGCAATTTTTCTCTCGAAGCTGGCCTTAGATGATTTTATGAGTGCCCGTAGTTTTTTGGTAATACTGATCAGAGATGCCTTCCCTTTTTGGAATTTTGCTCTATCATGTAGTAGCTTTCTCCTTCTATTGTATAGTTTGTTTATGGCAGGGGTCCTCCAGACAGGACGTCTGCCTTTGGAAGACTGGGTCTTGGTTTTATTTGGGATTGCATGGTCCATGCATTCCTGAAGGTTTTCATTGAATGCATTTATAAAGGATTCTGCGATCTGGGCCGTATTTTCCACAGGCACGGGGGCTTTGAAGGATTCTACCTCAGTTTTGAGGAGTATGAAATTTGCTTTAGAGAAGTTTTTCACTGTGGTTTTCTGGGCAGGGGGTGGGGTCGGGATGTGAATATCCAGTGAGATTAGTTTATGGTCTGATCTTACCAGTGAGGGATACACTTCTGGTCTGGAGCATAGAGTCCCCATGTTGGTGATGATCAGGTCCAGTATGTTTTCCCCTCTTGTGGGAGTGGTAACAATTTGTTCCATAGCATTTGAGTTTATAAATTCTAGGAACCTTTGGGCTAGGGTGTTGGAGCTAGAGTAATGCTCCCAGTCTATGTTTGGGTAGTTGAAGTCATCCAATATAATGGTGTTTGGAGAGACCTTCATATTTTCCAGTGTTCTCAGGAAGGCCGAGTGGGGTTCCTGGATTTGGGAGGGTGGTCTGTAGCAGGCTATAAACTAGAAGGCAGTTTTACCCACTGTTAGTTACACATGGATAGTCTCTGATGCTTTGTGCTGTGCCACCAACCTGGAGGTGTGGGTATCTTTGATGAATATTGATACTCCCCCTCCTTTTGTGGTTCAGTCCAAGTTTTGGGGACAAAAAGCATGGTATGAGGTATAACCTGGTAGTGCTGAGGTGCTCTCGGGAGCCTTGAACCAGGTTTCTGTTACTGCACAGATATCGATGTTCTCCATGCTAAGGAGAGTTTCGAGTGCGTGCATCCTGAGGTTTAGACTTCTGGCGTTGAGTAGCATTACTCTTAGTTTCTTATCTTTAATAAGTGCATTTAATTTATCTTTAATAAGTGCATTTAATTCCATGTACATAACATGCTTCTATGTGCTATCATTACAGTAGCAAGGGGTGTGAATATACTGTATGGGACACCTTAGTATTCATGGGTAGTACCACAATCTTTTCTCTTTGTAAGTTTTTCATACTTGGGTAGTATCCCAGGTTATATGCAGTCACACTTGCATGTATTGTATCATTACTTTACTACTTTTAACAGTGCTTTTCCAAGTAAGAGTAGATTGTAGATTGTAGTACTGTAACCATACACCCCTGCATGCAAAACTGGACTCTGAGTACTGACTATCATGTTCTTGGTGTTTGAGCTGTATGTTTTTAAGTATCTCCTATTGGATATTGATCTGATATGTTGTTATTAACTGTAGACTACTATGTTTTTAGGACATGTCCTTGAGGACTGCTGTCATGTGGTAATCGCATACCTAGCAGTTTCAGACATCTATCTGTCAAAACATTCATCCTAGTGCATAACCTGTTGGCTAGATACTTTCTGTCTGTCCTCTGTACAGATGTGCAGATGACAGGTATTCATCTTGGCTGCTTACAGGCAATCTCTTATTGACTGACACTGACATGTCTGTTCAGCTGTGTTATGAATGCCACAGCTAGGAAACCCCACTCTGTATGCACCACATGCCATGGATACCTCAAACAGACTACCACAGTCAACAGAACATGTTTGGGTACAGGTCCCAAACCCAGACACTGGCCATGATATGCAATATATGTTGTATACATGACAATTGGAGCACCTCACTGGCCCTCTTCAAGAGAAAACCAGATGAGTGGATGTTGAATTTAACTGTCACCCTGGAGATCACTCAAGTGGAATCAGTTGATAGATGGCCTGCTGACAGATGTCAGGTGGCATGATACCAATGTACTCACATGCCCTACTCTTCTCATCTCTCCATGGACATTAGCCTGGTACATACCTAGGAGCACCTGCACCTATCAACCTCAGTACTGACAAATGTTTCTGTATGCATTACTGAGTATAGCAGTGTCTGTGTGTTTGTAAACTTGTAGTTGAAAATACTCTGAGGGACTTCTCACCCACTACACCCCCCATTGCTATACTTAGAAAGAGCTTCTGCTGCAATTCACATTAAATGTATCTTGCGACACTCTTCACCCTAGGGGCTACCTGGAGCTTCCAGTACCAACATAACACTGTTCTACAAATTGGTAGATAGGCATGAGTTACCCTCTGAGTCCTGGCAAATGTGAGTATGTGTGTGCAATTGTGTGTGTGTATATTTGGAGGAGACAGCATTCTGAGACCACATTCTCCAAATACACTAAACCTTTCCATACATTATAAGGGATGGTGGTGTTGCTGACATTAGGACAGCCATGACAAAACCCTCACCCTACTATCCCTGTGGCATATCCCTGTAGTAGCAATAATTAGATAGACACGAGTTTATATTGCAGTCTTGGTCAATGTGTGATTGCGGGTATGTCAGAGCATTATCATGGGTTTCAGTTAATACAATATCCAATGTGGGGTGGTAATGCTGGGTATACTGTCTTTACATCATGGTACTCCCAGTACATGTCTCAAGGTCCACTGTATGCAGGCCAACGTCAACCATACATGTAACTGATGACACTATCCAGCCCAATGATGCATGTGTTGTGTGCAAAAACTCTGTAACACCCTACAAGCTCTGTGGTATGTGCAATTAAGGCCAAACACATTAGTAGCAATAAGTACCTAGGTAGGGGTTCTTCTCTCAGTGCTGCCAAGTAAGTGTGTGTGTATGTGAAGGGATCTACTTCAGTCTGGAGAAAATATATTTCCCAGGAGATCATTTGTCTGAGAACTAAATGGCAAAAGGTAACATTCCAAAGCAATCGTCTTGTGGAAGTTCATTCCATCAAAACTAGTAGTGGATGTGTAAATGCCCTCTTCCCCACTGTACAGCTGTACAGCGATGCTAGAGCAGCGATGCTAGAGTTGGTATATATATATATATATATATATATATATATATATATAGCTGGGTGAGATTGTTGTGGGCACAACCACCCACATTGGGGTTATTGTTGTGCACATCCCCCCTTTGTGTGCTGTTATACTGTACAGATTATGTTGAGGTTAAATAGTTGTTGATCAAACTATGTGTGGTTCTATGCCACCCACACCCTCCAAAGTGGGGGCAAAGTGGGGGGCTGTGCCCCCACACCAGTGCACCTATATTTACCAACTCCAGGATTGCACTACATTCTGGAAGAGGACATATACCCTGCCAGTACCATTTTCAATTACATTAAACTGGCGGACTGATTATTTACTGATGTGATGTTTTGGCAATTTGGTCTTGGTGGAATTACATCGGCCAACATGAGTTCTCTGCAAAATGAAGTACATCTATGTGGACAGTGTTCTCTGTGTATTGTATCAGCACAAAAGTCTGTGTGTGTGTGTTATTCACAAATATTTGGTGTGTGCCAATGAGCACACTTACCATTGTCCACTGAAGAGCTCCTTGCATCAGCCACCATGTGCTCACCTATATACAACCCTCAGAACTATCAGCCATCTGTGATGTGCAGTAACTGTTATACAGACCTGTTACTTGTGTTCAGCTGTACCCGGGATATGACACAGTCACCACAGTGCCACACCCTTTGTAGGAAAAGACAGCAGACCAACATCCTCCTGGCACATAGACACCTGGAACACAAACAGAATACATTATGGAGACCACAACCAGTCAGTGTTAATAACAGCTATATTGCATCATGGCTGGATAGCTACCACCCTGACATGTAAGTATTAAACATTCCATTGACAACACGTTAAATAATATTACATTGTTAAACTTTAGTACATTCATCCTGTGCATCAGAACCATATTAGAATGTCCCTGCATCAATGGTATTGATGACAGGGATGTGGCACAGGTATCATCATGTGCACAGGGTGTGGTGAGGGTTTGCCAGAGGCCTAGGCTGAGCCATCTGGTTGACATAATGTGTGTGGGTTAGGAAGGTCTTTATTAAATGGCCTGTGCAGATGTGGTGTGTGTAGGTATGGAGGTGCCCTAGCTGTGTTGGTGATGTGTGTGTATGTATGCACACAGTTCTACTATGTGGCTGCCCTATACAGGGGTATGTTGGAGAGCTGTGGACTGTACATGGCAGGGTGCACAGCTTACTGAGTCTGGCCATGGACATGGGAACTGCACCTGCCAGGGGTTGCATGGGCACTATCAGGCAGAAACCCAGCTATGGTACTCTCCACTGATGATGACAATTGTCCGCTGTATCCGCATTCCTGTGGGACTAGCCAGGACCATGTGCATGTGGCCTGCTGTGTTATGGTGTGGACAGCACCTCCCCTGCAGTGCTGGTGCTGGTACTGCCACTACAGGAGTAGCCGTGAGATGTTACACATCCACGTAGACCTCCACCTGTTGGTGTTGCTGACCTACATCCATGTGGTTGATGCCCTACTCCCACAACATGCTCTACCACAGACACCACATGGTCGAGGATTCCCACCATCTCACCCAACCATCTATCCATGACCTCTGCAAAATAAAAGTGGGCATATGAAAGATCACAGATGTATTCACATACAGCAGGAAGAGTAGCCCTCTGCAGCCTCAGACTATCCCTGGTGTAACATTCCATGCATGTCTGTGCCTCCATGATGGCCCAAAACATGCATCTGGTGAGTCCTGCTGTGGCACTTCTGCCAGGTACATGATGGCCAGCAGCCCTCCTACGAGCACCCCTGCCCATCTGCCTGTTTGGGACCACACCAGTCATCCAGCTATGGCTGTTGTGTACAGACACACTTGCCATAGTCACCACACTTTCCTGACCCATGCCACCACCAACCAACTGTCCCTCATCTATGGCTACTGGTGATGGGGTATGTATGGGCATTGTGACTGTGTGTATGGATGGGGTGGATAAAAGTTGGATGTCAACCTATAGCACAGATTCAGCCCCTAACAACCCTGCCTGTGCCTCACTATGCCTATCATCATTGTCAGAGTCTGTATGAACACTAACATCAGTTTGCCTGCATGAGGGACCCTGACCCTCCTCGCCACCTGTGAGGGGCAGACAAGAAATGTAAATTAAGACCTGTACATTATGGTTTAATTCTGCATACACACACACACACACACACACACACACACACACACACACACACACACACACACACACACACACACGCACACACTCATACACTTACAGGTGAGGTGGCACAAAGATATTACACAGACCTCTCATTCTCTCATTACCCAACAGTCAACATGCATGACATATGGCACTCAACAGCATGCACTGCAGCTACACTTAATCCTTGTTACCAACATTATACATTTGGTGATGCGTGAGTTTTGTTAGTAGATGATGCCCCTTCCCCTGTAAGACACTGCACCCATGTGCACAGTAATGCTGTGCACCTGTACAGCACACTGGCATGTACTGTGCACCATACCTCACAAATGTACATAGCATTGATGAGTGTGTATATGTGTGGCAGTTATGCTCGCTCTGTTGCTCACAGCCCCTATGTGTTTGTCCAACACATATCTGGGATGATATGAGGACTGATGTCAATAATTGATGCCTGACCTTTGATTTGCAGATCCCATCATCAGCAAAGCATGTACGTGCATTAAAATCTGGTTACACTGACAACCTTCAAAGCTTAATGTGGATGTGAGGAGTTTTCACACCCTTGTTGACATGCCAGCCTCTTCTATGATATGCAATGGGGCCACAATACTGCATTTGTTAACATTACACACACCTGATATGTGACATATGACCTGCACAGTCCAATGCAGTATCAAACAAATGTGTTAGTCATGCAGATGCTGAATGAGATGCATACAATATGTGGATTGCATAAGTGTACACACCCTTAACACAATGGCTTGTTGAAGCACCTGTTAGGTGAACTACAGCAGTAACTATTCCTTGAAGGGATATACAAGCATGGCCCATATTCACTTTCCATTATTTGGTCATTCCGCCCTACAAACGTCCCCCAACTTTGCCAGATTGCAAGGTCAGCTCATGTGCACAGCTTTTTGAGGTCATACAGTGGCTTCACTATTGTTGTAGAGTCTGGGTTATGTCTAGCACAATTCAAAACCTTGACTGTGTTCAGATACAGCCACTTAGTGAGCTTTGGATGTATGCTTCAGTTCACTGTTGTGTTTCAAGCTGAAACCCTTCTCCATCCTCACCCTTATTGTAAATGCCTGACAACTATGGGCTACACATGAGTGTTATTTTTCAGTGTTCCAAATTCCAAACACCATGTCTACTGGCCTAGTTCCAGCTAATGAACAGCAACCCTAAAGGTGTACACTGGCACCAGAAAGCTAAAAACTGGGGATGGTGGCCATGAGGTGGAGTGAGGTGTTGCTTGTGCACCACACATATCTTTAAGAAAACTGTCTTTAGGTTTGAGCCTTGGTCTCATGACACCATTACACATTGCAACACATGCCTTTGGAAGACTTGATGTTAAGCTTATGCTACCTGTACAGAGCCGTGGATAATGTTTCATGTGGGACAACTCTTCCATCTGATTACACTAACCCATAGACCCCACTTATGCAGAATCCAGTCAATTGTCAACACAGGTACTAAACAGGCAGTACTTGCTAGACATTCCAGCAAGTCCCTCAGTGTTGCTGCATGTTTCTGGGCAGCCTCCATGACCAGTTTGCAACATGTTTTGTCATCTGTTTTGGATGGGCATCTGTTTATTTTCTACATCAATGTTGTCCCATAGTTCATATACACATAGATGACTGTCTGCACTGTTTGCCATGGTATATGCAATGGTGAGGTAAGGCTACTTTTCCTGCTCCTGAGTGCTACCTTTTGGATATGGGATCCATGTCATGTTTGAAAGATGTGTGCAAGCCACAGCTGCCTCTGCTGCAGGTGAGTGGGCAAATGTCATGGTCATACTTCTTGGAGTGCAGACCAGTACTTGGTGTGACATTGAGATCCTGTACTTGATGGCAAGTGTGTACTCAGAAAGAGTGAATGTTGTCAGTACATCACAAGCTGCTTCCACAATATTTTACTTGGAGTGTGTGCACACATATGCTTCCAGTGTTTGGTAAGGTTTGTATTTCCCATATCTGTTGTCCTAACATAGGATTCCATATTACACATTCATTACTGATGTTAGGATCATATTACAGGTTGTAAAAGGTGTTGACTGTGCTATTGTGGTCCGCCATTGTTTATATCAGGAACAGTTGCCACTGTAATAGTGTATCCACTGTATAAGGGTAATACATGTCCCTACTGTAGGCCATTTGTCCCACCATTTTGTTCATCTCTGTCCACAAGTTTTGCACTGACAAGTTGTTAGGTATACTGCAGGAATCTTACATAGCCTTTAGATATGCCACCATGGTGATCACTGTGATGCAGTGGAGTTAACACCAACAAAAATGAACATGTACAGCATGCATTATGGGTAGGTGTGTTAAATGTGTGCATGGCAAATATAATCTCCATAACATGGCCGGTGTATTGGCAAATATGAACTAAACAACTCCATACTCACCAGCTACAGGCTGCTGCCCCAGTTGTATACCAGAGGGACCTAAATAGTTGTGTGAGAGAAGTATTGTCAGTAGCCACACCTGTGGCATTGGTACAGGGTGGAAGCAGCATTTCAGCACATCGACAGTACAAACCCACAATACTAAGGATTATGCACATCTGTTCATTACTACACTCCAGCAACAGACTATCTTATCTGACATATGCATGTAGATACTTTACAGATAAAAATTGATAAGCAACAGTGGTCTAGTAATGTGCCCTGGGACCTTACCTACACACTCCTTGTCCATTGTGTGGGTGGCACCTACCTCCACAATGCTGTCTTCAGCCTGCTGGCTTGTCTGGCGGGTGGGTGGGTGCCCAAGGCTGGTGAGGAGCTGCTCAGCATGTGTCAGTGGGGGCTGAATAGCATGACCCCCACCTGTGGCTAGCTGGTCCTTCCTAACAGCAGCAGCATGCTGACAGGCATGTCGGATTAGGTCAGTGCAACCTGCTCCTAATTTTGGCTGTGAAGTCTGACATCGTTTATCCTGTGGACGAGCTCATTCCACAGGGGTGGTCCTCTCCTGCAGATCCTGGGCCCTGCAACATGATGCTGGATGTTGAATTGGATAATTGTGTCATTCTCAAGTCTCGTGAACACTGACAAACATTCCTGGGGCATTGTACCTGTAAGACATAAACAGGAAAAAAGTCACAGGACCTCATACGGTTGTCCATGTGCACATCAACAGTGGATATTACTTGCAAATAATCCAGACTATACAATAACACTGCAAGCTATCATGGCTTGATATCTTGCATTGCACTTCTGGCCCTGACCTGTCCAGTTCCCCCAGTGTTGGACACTTAATGGCATAATTCACTATTCTCCATTCATTTCTGTGTAGAGGGATGACAGTGGCTATCTTCCATGTGGATGGTGTGTGGTTGGTGGCAAGTCTATGTTTGACTGTAGTGTGTGATGGAGCTGTGAACACATGCCTGAGTTCATGTACTAGGCAGACTGTGATGCTCTTATGCCCCATGGAGACTTGCTGTTGTTGCCATCAGTCAGCATTTTGTATATGCTCACCACTGTTGCGGGCAGGAGTGTGGCTGATGTGCATATCCCCCTGTACAAATGTGGACAGGGTGCCACTGTTCCCATCAATCCTGTCTGATGAAGGTTGCCTGTATCCATGGCATGTGTGTATGAGGTGTGCTTTACCTCCAGTACAGGTTGACTTGTGTTACTGCCTCTGAGACTGCATACATATGTAGAGACATGGTTGCAACTGGTCTTAGTGGTTTGGATATGTCCAATATCTAGTCATAGTCAGCCTTACAGGGAGTCACCTGTGAACCTACATTCTTGCTCAGATAGAGTTGCACTTGCTTCCAAGTTGTGGTATGCACCTATGTGTCCCTGTGCAGCCACTATAGCAACCAATTACGTGCTTTGTGTTTTGCTGCTGTCCACCAAGGGGGATTACTCTATCATTGGTGGAGGTTGGTTGTACAGATCATGTACTGCTGATTCTATATAGCTACAGTGGATATAAAGTGTACACACCCCTGTTACAATGCATGGTAGTTGTACAATTGAAACATGACCCAGTAAAAGCACATTTCAACACAATCCCCATCTGTGATATGACCTATAGCCTGCTCAGTTCATTAGGGAACATAACAACCTGTCCTGTGAAAACATATGGAAATTAATGCTCAGTGCAGTAAGCCAGTTGAATGTGTGTGCACACCCTTACACTGATATGTTGTGCAAACACCTGATGAGATGATTACAGCATCCATTTGTCTTGGCTTGTACTCTAACATCATATCACATCTTCACTTGGCAATGGTTGCTCACCTTCCATGAAACAGCTTTGTTTCTTTTTCAATAGAATTGTACAGGTTATGGGTCACATTTGAGTTGAAAATGTTTTGACATGACTTTCTGTGGTCTCATTGGAATATAGCACACAGACCTGGCATTCTAATAAGGGTATGTACACTTTGATATCCAGTGTATATGGGTGTTGATATACCTGTTAGTGGTAGGCATGGACAGTGGGTCATAACACAGTTGTATACTTCTCTGATTACTACCTGATAAGCATGCCTACTATAGTTCCCATATCAGTGTCATGGCAATGCAACAACCAGTAGCAGTACACATTTTATTTTGTTGTATGCAGTGACAGTCATATTGCACACAGCACATCCTATTTTCCAGACTGCTTGTGACCCATCTTATTACTTTTGTGCCTTTCAGCTGAACATACGCATATGTACACATGCTCAGGGGATACCTGGTATACATTTGTGTTCTATGTCAGTATGGCACACTGTATTTACAGTCTTGTAGCTCAATCATACATCTCAACCTGTTATACCAGGACTTCTGA